>NW_027512559.1:300000-454926 GCF_048772815.1 Callospermophilus lateralis
TGGGAAAGATTTGAAGCCCAGAAAGGCATTGGGCCCTTGATTGGTATACTTAGATTGAATTATGTTCTGCACCGAGGTCTCAGATAAATCGATATACAATGGCATAGGACCCTATACCTCGGATGATTGAAAGTAGAAGAGAACATCCAGTCAAAAAGGGATAGTCTGTAGGATTAGGAAGATAGTCAGTAGGTTTAGGAAGAAGAGTGAGTCTCGGAGTTGGACAAAAAGTTCTTTAGCAATTGGTTTTCAGTTAGAGGGTGAATGTAAATGTCAGCACATGTGAAGAGACAGTCACAATGATGAACTGGGAAAAATATGTAGGAAAGCAGATATCAATAGGGGCATTAGGCAATCAGGAAAAGTATAAAGTGAGTGATAGGATTAGATATTTTCAACAGGCTTGAGGTTAAATATATAATCTTAGGAAGAAACAAATATGTAGTAACCAATAGGATTGACATTTGAGAGCAGTAGGCACCCTGGACATAGATGCTTTTAGTAATCCATGGTCACTTTCCATTTAGGCTTTGGTACAATCATATGTGTGACCTTTGCATTTTGTGTCCAGAATACTACTGTGATAAAATGTATATGTAGATCAGGTGACATAAGTATTTCTTCCACCATAAAGGGGAGTAATATTCTGGAAACTTATAAATTAGTACTGGGGATACAAATAGGTGTACCTTGTGTTGATGATTATTGAGATGATGCATGAATAGACCATATTGTGAATAAAGTATGTAACTGGATCCAACATTAAATAATGGATTGAGTTTGCATCTGAAAATATATTGGAAATCTTATATTGATATATATACCATCATTCCAACGAGTTATATATGCAATGGTATTATTAGGGTTATGGTTTGTCGTGAAGAGTGAGTTTTGCTTCAAAAATGATTATGGAATCGAAAATAATGTGTTTAGAAAGAAGTCTAGTGAAAAGACCAGTAAAGAAACATGGAGGAATACATGTGTTCTGAAGTAGTAAGTAATTGAAAGTGAACCAAATGCCAAAAAAATTTGTGAAGTTCTGGATGAAAAAATACATCCTATGATGTCCATAAACTGAAGAAATAGTAATGTACCAGTGTTGAGTAAAAATGAACTTCAAATTACACATCATGTCCCATAGCAATCTACTTGCATTGATGTTAAACTGGGTCAGTTACTGTAGAAATATTAGGATTTTTAAGCACCATCCACTGAACTAAGTTTTCAGTAGTAGGAAACCAAAATATATTTCAGGTTTATGAATATTACTGAGAATAATCTTGTGAAAATTTGAATTTAAATGAACATAAATGAATATGAATGAATTTAGGGAGTGTATAATAAGACACATATTTTTCATATTTTTTTAAAATCCGTAGAATATACACACACACACACGCACACACACACACACACATGCACACACACACACATTAATATTTAGCAATATATATGCCAATCGATATTCATCATGAAATATAATTCATTCACAAATCCAAAAATATTCATTTTACTGAACATGGATTTATGTATAGTGTTTTTCACTAGGAAGCTCACCCGTAGGTGGAATTTTCAGTTCCATCATTATTTAGGGAGAGTCATCTCTTCTCACAATTTTTATATTCCAAAGTCAGTGATCTTACAAGAATGTACGTGTGATACCAGGTAGGATATTGTATATGCATAAAAAAATTACATGTGCTGAATAGGATACAGAGAAAGGGAGACAGGAATTTACATATGTGATAACTTTAAAAAATCATGGAGAAATATTAAAATGAAAAGTTTACTAAATTTAAAACACATACTCTTGATAAAGAGGAAGACAAATACAAATATACACCATGCTTCCTATAAAAGGACTGTACTTCTATTCAGTTAGGTTTTTTTTTCTCCATGATATTAGGATTAGTAGTCAGAGTCTAGTAGGGTATGGGTTAGTGTCAGGGATTCAGTATTTCAAATGGAAAATAGGAAAATGAATCTATTGTGTATGCAAACATGTGATACACAAAAATCTTCCCTCTCTTATCCAGAACAATACCTTGACATAACCATGGCTAAAGGTAAGACACAATTAGAGGAGAGGAGTTAGAAAACCTGTGAATACATATGTGGAATGAAAAATGCTCAGGAGTTCACAACACTGGAGGTGGTAAAACAGTTTACAAAAGTATGGGAGATGGTAAACACTTCAGAAACATGGAGCTGTGCTGACCTAAAGACTTATTGAGAAACTTCCTCTGAGGTTAGGCACAAGAAATATATGTATGGCAATATTTAAATCAATGGTTCTGCAACTGATGTGATTCTGCAATCTGGGTCTGCATCTATGTGACCTGGAGGACATGGTTCTTTATTTTGTAATGAACATGAGGCAGCAGGTCTGAAAACTCCCTTTGTAGGTAAACTGTTGCTACTGGGAGCTAAGTGTCTTCCCGTGTGGTCTGTGAAGCCATTTGGTCATCCTCCACTTTTCAGGGTGTTTCTTACTGCTGCACTGGGAATTTGGTATTTGCTTCATGAAATACAATATGTTAAACTGGGACACAATGCTGGAGGGAGTTCTGTCATGTGTGGTTGGTCAGGGTCGGCAAGAGAATGTACGAACCAGGCTTCTATCCCACATAGCTTTCCCCTTGACTATAGCAACCTGATTCTGAACATTGCCCTGAAACCTCTACATATAACAAGATGCCTTTACATATAAAGGTCTGCTGCCTGCACCATGTCAGTCGCAAGATTTGGAAGCCAATGGAAGATCCAGGTGGTCCTACCAAAAATATTTATTTACACACCTATAGTCCACTGCTCTACGCCCACTACCCAGCAGGCTCCAACTTACTGGCATCTCTGTTCTACACCATTTTCACGAAACTCAGTCAATCAAGGCACTGTTTGTTATACTCATTATCAGCAACAGGATATCTAAAGGTTATCCAGTGCCACCTGGTCATGGGGATTTCAAAAATTTCATGGTATTAATCTAGTCATTTTTCAAGGATGAAGTTGGAGGCACTGTGGGTTTCATTTAATTCAGGAACCATTAAATGGTGAGGAAGCTCATTTCAATGAAAGCTCTGGAGAACACTCACAAGCAAGCCTTCCCAAAGAGTGGCCAAAAGGACACATGAATCCAGGCCCATTGAGGTATACAATGTGAGGTCCATGTGTGTTTGGACTCTCAATTATGGCTACCAAGTCTTTAAGAATTAAAACATGTGATATCCTGGCTCAGAATCCCTGAACTCTGTGGAAAGCCATCCTGGGCCTAGATCTCAGTTTTCAAAAGCGATTCTCATGCGTGGTCTCCTAAAATCCCAACACTATTCATGGCAATACTTCTCTGAGGTCAGTTCCAGAACTCAGTCTCTAAGGGGAATCACACCAGAGTTCAAGCCCTGGTGGACCCAGTCATCTCTTCCAACTACCACACAAATTACCACAATTAAAACAAGAACCCTCCCATATGGCCCTCATCTTCTTTCATATAGACACTCATCATAATCTGGCTGGAGGTTTCCATGAGGGGTGCAGACCAAGACAGTGTCCCAAATAAGCTCCTTTGCCCCTCATTTGCCTAAAGTCAAGGTGGCCTGGACACCCATCCGGTGAACCAAAAGTGATCAAATAGGCCTGCCGTTAATACCGCTCCAATTTGAGGACTACTGTCTGTGGGGTATAGATTCTTTATGTGAATTTTAGTCATGAGAAAACCCAAGCACAATGGGCTAGCCTCTGCAGGTTTTGTAGAACTCTTTTGACCCAAAGGATCCCATTCTCACTTGATGGAAGTCAGGAACCTTACAGAGGAAGTCGAGAGACTTCCTACCAATAATTGCTCTTTTGGCGAATTTTCTTTTGGATGAACACATGGTAACTTTCTTTAGATCCATCAGGTGCTGAGAATCTAAGCCACAGCCACACACAGGGCCAAGGGCATGATTCAGACACATCCCTTTCCAAAGCAATTAAGGAAAGTGCCACAGGTATGCCCATTCATTTCCATTTGAAAACTGTTTTCTTCAGGCTTCACAAAGGGGTGGCCTGAGGCAAAGAACTTCCTGACATTCAGGGCAACAGAACAATAGGTAAGCAAAAGGCCGAAACCAGGGTTTCTCCTCCGAGACTTTCCTTGTCACACTGATATCTGAGTTTTCTGAGATGCTCGCCATCCCCTACAGCTATCCAGTACATGGCCATGTCACAGAGCTTGTAGGTGGTACATATCTTGGACACAAAACCATGGGCCTATTCTTGAGATTGGCCGGAATTCAGGACGAAAATAGAAACTTAGGAAGGTAGCAGGTGTTGCTCATCGATAAGGCAAGCTACAGTCCATTCATAAATGGGGCAATATGAATGCTGAGAAGATTTCTACTAGACACGACACATCCATTGATGGATTCTCTTTTCTAATGTCTACAACCACGGAAACAGTGAAATACACAGACATAGAAACACTCGCCCTGTGAAAAGACTTACTAGAAACAGTCCACTTCAAATGAAACAAACCGACTGTCCTACCTATTCTCAGAAAATGAGACAAAACCACAAACCCACAACCACACCCACAAAGGCACCTCCTTCCCCTAAGTAGGTTTGTGACTATCCAGAGTGTCCTCTGACTTGTGGGCCATAATATGTTCCCCCAAAATGGCCTTTCCTGTCTCAGATCTTGTCTCCTTGGCCAACTCTGTGAACTTCTTAGGAGCCAACGGTGAGCTACTACCTGCTTTCTCATGAAAAGCCCTGCATCCGAGCTTTCCTGGCATTTGGCCTTCCACACATCTGTAGGTACCAAAAAATACTGACCCTGTCCTTGGTAAATCCAAACAAGTGAGACCACTGGGACTGGGACTGGGACTGGCTCTGTGTGCCTGGCTTCCTGGATCCCACGTTCAGAGAGTTCCATCACCAAGAAAGTGAGGTGAGGTCACTTCCTTCCTGAACTGAATGAGGGCACTGTCTTGGCAGCCACTTTGTCCTAACTGTTGCTTCCAAGGGTCCCAAGAGATTGAGGCTGCCCCTACTTCCTGTGACATTTTCACAAGTTAGAATGGTATATCAACCAAAGGCACCCAGGAATAGATCTCCACACAGGCCTGGTTTGGTCCATGATCTCTACATTAAAAAAAAATCTGATTCAGACACAACCTTTTATCCTGACCGGGTTGTTTGCCATGGAAGATGACTTTTGGTCTCTCAGGTCCTTTATTGCTTCCTACATCTTCTCCAGGGATCATTTCTGCATGGACCTTTGAGGTTCTCAGCAGGTGGAAGTTTTTCTACATTTCTGTATTGTAATATCAACTCCTGCCCTGCTCTTCTGTAAAGTTACATTGAGGGAACAGTGTCCGGTTATGGTTAAAAACATGCTCGATTTGGGTTAGAAATCATCTTGCTGGATGAATGATCGTATTGGGAACTTGCTATGTGTAGAAGAATATATAGGTGAAATATATGTATGAAAAAAGAAATTTAAGTCTGATTTGAAGCCCAGAAGGGCATTGCGCCCTTGATAGGGATACGTGGTGTTGAATTACGTTCTGCAGAGTTGTCTCAGATAAATCGATATACAATGGCATAGCACCTTGTACGTTGCATGAATTAATGTAGAAGGAACATCAAGTCAAAAAGGCATAGTCGGTAGTGAAAGGTTAATAAAATTAATAAAATAGGTACTTGTCACTTCCTGTTTTTCTGTATGCTTAACAAAACACTGTTGAAATCTTGAGAAATGTTTGCTAATCTTGTTCTAGAATGTACTGTTCCCAACAGCCGAACTGCAGAATGTACTCCCTCACTCGGTGTCATGCAAACCGCCCACTCGCCCTTACCCATCACTGAACTTCCCTCTCTTCCCTCTCCAAGGAATGTATATAAGCTCTGCTTAAGCTGTTCTCAGAGGTCTCTGCTCTATTTAATTTAGCTCTGAGCTCCAGCATGCTGGACCACAAATAAACCCTTTGCTGTTGCATGAGACAGTCTCTTGGTAGTATCTTCCTCTGACACTGGCCTGACCTTTACATATTGAGTTTCCACTGAGTTCCAGCAGTGGCGGACGAGAGAGAGACCCCAACGGGCTCCTCTCGGAGCAAGTAAGGCGCCTCTTTCTGGTTTCAGGTTTCTTGTTAGGGCTTGGCAAAATTGCTGGCGATGAAGAGCCTGGGCTCTCTCCGACGGTGGCTGAGAGACATGTCACAGAGACAAAGGGCACCTCTCTGGAGGACCCCGCAGAGAACTCGGGAAATCAAGGAACAATAGTCTTCTCGACTCAGTGATATTTTCTTTTAGATTCGTTATTGCCATACCATTGGGTTTTGCCGGCTACTCATTCCTGGTCTCAGTGTTGGACGTTCATTTCCTGTCTTTATGGTCTTGTCTTATCTGTGTCGTGTGTCCTTGCTTTTACTGTTTGTGGAACTTTCATTATGGAACAGAGCACGTCAATGCCTCTGTCCCTGACCCTTGATCACTGGACCAAAGTCCGCTTAAGGGCTCAGAATCTTTCTTTTTTTAGTAAAACGCTGGACCTGGCAGAATCTCTGTGCCTCAGAATGGCCCATCTTTGGAGTCGTATGGCCCCTAGAAGGATCTTTCTACTTCCCACTAATTTAAAAAGTCAGAGGTATTGTCTTTCAGCCAGCGCCACATAGCCATCCGGATCAACAGCCATCTATCTTAACTTGGCAGGACCTCTGCAAATCTCCTCCTCCATGGGTGAAGCCTTTCCTTGCCCCTACCTCTGCTCCTACTCCTTCCCCCATGATCTCTCAAACCCTCTCAACCTCCTCCTCCTCCACCCTCTGTTCTCCCTGAGTCACAGATTTGACTCTACTGGACTCTTCTCCCCCTCCTTATCCCTTGCCCTCGTCCCCTAACACACAACACACTCTAAGTGATTCCACTGCTGCTGACTAAGCCTCTCTACCATTGGAGGAAGCTAAGCCGGTAATAGGATCTGACAATGGACCGATGTTCATGACCCAGGTAAGTCAGGGGTTAGCCAGGAACCTGGGGATTAATTGGAAGTTAAATTGTGCTTATAGACCACAGAGTTCAAGACAAGTAGAAAGAATGAATAGAACCATTAAAGAGACCTTAACGAAATTAAGCTTAGAGACCAGCATAAGATTGGACTATGCTCCTGCCTTATGCAATGTTTCATGCAAGAAAAAATCCCTTTGTTTCTTTGAGTAACCTTACCACATGTGAAATTCTTTATGGTGGCCCTCCTCCAGTAGGGGACCTAAGCCCAACTGTAAGACCTAAAGATCCTTTCCACACCCCCTTGCTTGACAGACTTAAAGATCTTGAAAGAACTCAGTAATGCCTGTGAAAACAGCTGGCCACTGCCTACCCAACTGGGAACCAGGGGATTCCACATCCATATCAAGTAAGAGATTTCATCTATGTAAGATGATATCAGGTGTCATCCCTGGTACCCCGCTGAAAAGGACCATACCAGGTGCTATTATAACACCTACAGTGGTAAACGTAAACAGAATCACTTCCTGGATCCATACCTCTCATCTCAAGCCTGCTGCCTGTACAGAATCTTTCTGGAAACTGAAAAACACTGGTAACAGTTTCAAATTGTGTATTCGCAATGTGAATAAGGTTATATACTCTCCCCTTGGCTACAAGTAGTCCTAACCCTCATCAGCCCATTAAGCAGTGATGGCTGATCACAAATCCTACTGGAAAAGAAGTATGGTCTATCTCGCATACAGCCCCCTTAGGGACCTGGTGGCCATCTCTCCACCCAGACATTTGTTAGCTGGCTATAGGTATTTCCTATTGTGATATCCCTGATGAAGAGGATCCCACTAAAATACCATTAAATCCCTTCTATACCATAGATAATGGAAACAAACATTATGGATGTAGGGACACGCGAGCCAGATGCAGGTTGGCTAGTCTAGATTACTAAGTTTGCCTGGCAGACTGTCAAAGCCACAAAGAGTAATGGCTGTGTGGGGGAAAAGCCGACTTTTTCTGTATGTCATGGGAATGTGTGCATACAGGGGCTGCCTGATGGAACCCCAATTCTTCATCAAATTCAGTACACAGCATTGGCCACATTACCAATTAGACAACCAAAAACTATGGCACCCAGAGGGGTCTCTAGATCCTCAAATTTTGCATGACCTTTTTAACTTCTGCAAGTGCTCAAAAGAGTGAAAGGAAATTCCCCTATGTGGAAGCCTTTTCCCTCCCTCACTCACATCCTGAACTATGCTTCTCCAATAGATCATTATCCTCAGCCTTCTGCTCCAGACCCTCTGATGTCACTCCCATCTCAGCAACTTGATTTCTCCCCTCCAATAACTAGATCAGAAACCCAAAGCTCCACCAGTTCTCAGACCATCGGCCCCCTTGCTGAGGTAGCAGGTACATAGGTACCGCTCCACCGACTCATTCCTCTCATCTCCTGTCAGTGCCCTCACCGGGTCCCACCAGGTCCTCTTACCAGCTAACCCAATGCTCAAACGAGCTGAGGAGAGCCCTGAGACCCTTATCCAAGATGTAATATAATTGGCCTTTAAAGTTGCTTTGTCATCACTGAAAACATGTTACTAAAATTTAAAGTCCCTCACAGGACTTTGGGATCCTCACTCCCGTCTTTCACTCTGCTCTACCTGATCTACTGCTCAAGTTTGCTGCTAGGAAATTCCCAATACCCCTTCGCATTATTCTATTACATCTCTCTTTTCCCTCATTCTCAGATCCTCGGAGGTGCTCTCAGCCCCACCTTCCCCGTCTTTCCCCCTCTGTACCAGGCCCACAGAAAAGTCTTAAATGACCTTCTTCAGAAGTCTTCACCATGGCTGAGTTTTGAACTTTCAGCAAAACAGTCCCAATAAAGACTTTAATGTAGATAAACTTTCTCTTTCGTATTGCCCTGTTCTACTTGGCCACTGGCTAAAAATCTCAGTACTTCTAAGCTAGACAACCCCTAACTAGTTTTTCACAAAATATGTGAACAAGTCCTCTGGCCTTCAGCTGGGGCTTCACAGAGATGGCTACATTTCTAAGATAAAGAAATTACCAACCGGGCTCCATGGTAACAGCTGGCAGGGGGAAAATAAGAAATGGAAGAAAAAGCTCTCCTCCTCCCAGGTGTCCTTGAAAAGTTAACTTGCCCAGAACAGAAGGAAAAACAGAAACAAATACTGCTTTTTTAAACTTCTGAAGACTGTGAACTTCTGAGCCCCATCCCTTATATGTTGGGTACAAAATTCTGAAACTACCTAAACTTGAGTTTCATGGGATTAATTGATTACAATATAAGCAATGCCCTCTGAATCCGGTTGCAACCAAATAGGACTGTTTCCCTCTCTTGAGTGCTATCTTAGGTGCCTTGCTTTGTCAGTGCCTACAACAGCATAATTCTATATACTTAAACATCGTTTATGTTTTCATGAAATGATCAGGATATGTGATAAATTGTGTAATGGTGCAGATGTTTCCCAGAGTGCTCTATCATGATGCAGGTTCATTTGAAGATCAAATAGGGGGGGCATACAACCGGTTCCACTGGGAACATATATCCCTCACTTTAGCCATCCTATTAGGAATAGGAGTTGGTGCACGGGTGGGCAGAGGAACCAGTGGCATTGTCCATGGGACACAAAAGATGACCCAATTAGAAGCAGCAATAGAGCAAAAGTAAGATATTAGAAACCTCCTTCAGGGCTTTGCATGAAACTTTAACCTCTCTCTCTGAAGTTGTTTTACAGAACAGTTGAGGGTTGGACCTCCTCTTCATTAGAGAAGGGGGGCTTTGTGCTGCATTGAGGGAAGAATGTTGTTTTTATGCTGACTATACTGGAGTCGTAATAAAATCTATGAGTAAATTTAAAAGACACCTTGAAGAGCATCAACAAATGAGAGAGGGCCCAAAAGGGTGGCTTGAGTCTTGGTTCACACAGTCCCCCTGGTTAACTACGTTTTTATCAAACCTGGCCGGTCCAATAATAATCCTCATATTATTGCTAACTATAAAACCCTGTTTGCTCAACCGTGTAATATCTTTTCTCCAGGCTCAAATTGGAGGAGTTAAACTTATGGTAATACCCCACTAGCAGACATTGAATGTGACACCCTCCAATGATCATTTGTATGATTAAAATTAGCCAGAAGAAGAAGTGGGGAATGAAATATTAATAAAATAGGTACTTGTCACATCTTGTTTTTCTGTATGCTTAACAGAACACTGTTGAAATCTTGAGAAATGTTTGCAAAATTTGTTCCCAGAATGTTCTATCCCCAGCTGCCAAATTGCAGAATGTACTCCCTCTCCCAGTTGCATGCAAACCGCCCACTCGCCCTGACCCATCAATACAATTCCCTCCCTTCTCTCTCCAGGGAAAGTATATAAGCTCTACTTCAGCTATTCTCAGGGCTATCTGCTCTATTCAGGTGAGCTCTGAACCGCAGCATTCTGGACACCCAATAAACCCTTTGATGTTGCATGAGATAGCCTGTTGGTAGTCTCCTCCTCTGAAGCTCGCACCACGTTTACTTGGATGATTGAATGTAGAAGAGAACATCCAGTCAAAAAGGGATAGTCTGTAGCATTAGGAAGATAGTCAGTAAGTTTAGGAAGAAGGGTGAGTATAAGATTTGGAACAAAAGTTTCTTAGCAATAGGATTTCGATTAGAGAGTGAATGTAAATGTCAGCACAAGTGAAGAGTCAGTCACAATGATGAAGTGGGGAAAATATGTAGGAAAGCATATATCAATAGAGACATTTCAAAATCAGGCAAAGTATAAAGTGTGTGATAGGATTAGACATTTTGAACAGGGTTGAGTTTAAATATATAATCTTAGGAAGAAACAAATATGTAGTCACAAATAGGATTGACATTTGAGAGCATTGGGCAAATTTCAGGTGGATGAATATTTTGAGAATAATCTTGTGAATAGTTGATTATAAATCCACATACATGAACATGAATGAATTTAGGGAGTGAATATAAGACACATATATTTAATATTTTGAAAAATCTGGAGAGTGTATATATATATATATATTATATATATATATATATATATATATATATATATATATATACACACATATATATATATATACATATATATACATATACATAAAACAAACACACAGACAAAAAAGTAGCAATATATATGTCAATCAAAATTCATTATAAAATATATACCATCCACAGATCTAAAAATATTCATTTTACTGAACATGGATTTATGTATAATGCTGTTCAACTAGCAAGCTCACCCATAGGTTGAATATTCAGTTCCAACAGGGTTTAATAGGAGTGATCTCTTCTAACAATTTGTATCTGCCAAGTCAGCAACCTCACAAGAATGTACGTGTGGTACCAGATAGGAATCTATATGTGCATATAAGAATACAGAGAAAGGGAGACATCAATTCACATATTTGTTAACCTTAAAGATACAAGGACAACTATTTCAACAAACAATTGACTAGATTTATAACTCCAACTCTGTATCATGCAAAAGGCAAGTCCGTCTATACACCATGCCTACTCTGAACTGCTTGTATTTCTATTCTTTATGGGTTATTTTTCTCCATCATATTAGGATTAGTAGTCAGAGTCTGGTAGGGTATGGGTTAGAGTCAGGTATTCAGTATTTTGAATTGAAAATAGGACACTGAATCCAATGTGTATGCAAATATATGCTACGGAAAAATCTTCCCACTCTCCTCCAGAACAATGCCTTGACATTACCTTCGCCCCAAGTAAGACCCAATTAGAGGAGAAGAGTTAGAAAATCTGTGAATACATATCTAGAATGGAAAATGCTCCAGATTTCACATCTTTGGAGGTGGTAGAGGAGTTTCCAAAAGTAAGAGACAGGGTAAACACTCCACAAACATGGAGCTCTGCTGGCCAAAAGACTTTTTGAGAATCTGCCTCTGAGGTTGGGCACTTGAAATATATGTTGTTGTCAGGAGCTTTAGCTTTATTTGTAGTGAAACCATCAAAGCTGGATCTGCATCTATGTGACTTGGAGGAAATGATTACTTATTTTCAAATAAAAATGAGGCAGCAGTGATGAATTCTCTTTTTGTAGGTAAACATTGGCCACTGAGGGCTAAGGGTCTTCCCGTGTGGACTGTGAAACCAATGGTCATCCTCCAATTTTCGTGGTGTTTCTTGCTGCTGCACTGGGAGTTTGGTATTTGCTTCATGAAATACAACGAGTTCAAATGGGACACAGTGCTGAAGGGAGTTCTGTCAGGTGTGGTTGGCAGGGTCTCCAGGAGAATGCACCAACCAGGGTTCTATCTCAAGTAGCTTGCCCCCTTGACAATAGCAACATGATACTGAACATTGCTCTGAAACCTCTCCATATAAAATTTATGCCTTTACATATATGGGTGTGATGGTTGCACCATGTCAGTCACAGCCATTTGGAAGCCAATGGAAGATCCACATGGCCCCACCACAGATGTTTTATCACACATTTGCATAACACAGCTCTAGGCCCACTACTTACCAGGCCCCAACTTACTGGCATCTCTGTTCTACATCATTTTCATGAAACCCAGTCAATCAAGGCCCTGTCTGGTATACTCATGATCATCAACAGGACATCAAAGGTCCTCCAGTGCCAGCTGGTCATCGGAATTTCTAAAATTTCATGGTAATTATCAGCATTTTTTCACAGATGCATTTGGAGGCAATGTTGGTTTCAATTCATTCAGGAACCATTAAATGGTGAGGAAGCTAATTTCAGGGAAATCTCTGGAGCACTCTCACAGGCAAGTCTACCCAAAGAGTGGCCAAAAAGTCACATGAAGCCAGGCCCATTGAGGTCTACAAAGCGAGGTCCAAGTGTGTTTTGAATCTCAATTATGCCTGCCAAGTCTTTCAGAATAAAATCATGTAATATCCTGGCTGTGATTCCCAGGTTCTGTGGAAAGCCACTCTGGGCCTTGATCCCAGGTTCCAATGGCAACTCTCATTCCTGGCCTCCTAAAATCCCAACACAATTCATGTCAATACTTCTCTGAGGTCAGTTCCAGAACTCAGTCTCTAAGGGGAATCACAGCAGAATTCAAGCCCAGGTTTACCCAGTCATCTCTTCCAACTACCACACAAATTACCACAATTATAACCAAAACACTCCTACATGGCCCTCATCTTCTACCATAAAGATACTCATCATAACATCTGGATGGAGGTTTTCATGAGAGGCACATCCCAAGACAGTGTCCAAAATAAGCTCCCTTGCCCCTCATTTGCCGAATGTCAGGGTGGCTTGGACACCCTTCCTGTGAACCAGGAGTGATCAAATAGGCCTGCCCTTAATACTGCTTCGCTTCTCCAATTTGAGGCTCTCTGACTGTGGGGTCTAGATTCTTTTTGTGAATTGGAGTCATAAGAAAAGCCAAGCCCCTCTGCAGAGATTTGAAGAACTCATTTCACCCAAAGAATCCCTATTCTGACATGATGGATTTCAGAAACCTAACAAAGGAAGGCAATATAATTCATGCACATTGATTGAACGTTTTTCCATTTTGGTTTAGATGCACATATGGGATCTTTCTTTACATCCATCAGGTGCTGAGAATCTAAGTCACAGCCTAAAACATGGCAAAGGGCCTCAATCAGACACATCCTTTTCCAATGAAATTAAGCAAAGAGCCAGAGGTGATGCACATTCATTTCCATTTGAAAACTGTTTTCTTCAGGCTTAACAAAGGGGTTGCATGAGACAAAGACCTTCCTGATATTCAGGGCAACAGAACAATAGGTAAGCAAAAGGCCCAAAGCAGGGTATCTCCACTGAGACTTTCCTGGTCACACTGATATCTGAGTTTTCTGAGATGCTGGCCATTCCATTCAGGTATCCAGTACATGGCCATGTCAAAGACCTTGGATTTGGTACATATCTTGGACACATAACCATGAGCCTATTCTAGAGAGTGGCCAGAATTCAGGAAGAAAACAGGGACTTAGGAAGGTATTAGGTGTTGCCCGTGCATAAGGCAAGCCACACTCCATTCATAAATTGGGCAGGATGAATGCTGGGAAGCTTTATACTAGACATGACACATCCATTGCTGCATTCTCTTTTCTCATGTCTACTACCACAGGCACAGTGGGATACACAGACATGGAAACACTCACCTCTTCAAATGACTTACCGGAAACAGTTCACTCCATAACAAACAAACCGCCATTCCTACCTATTTTCAGAACATGAGACAAACCACAAACCCACACCCACTCCCAAAAAGGCACCTCCTTCCCCATAGGTGTATGACTAACCAGAGTGTCCTCTGACTGGTGGCCATACTCTGTTCTTCCGAAATGGCCTGTCCTCTCTCAGATCTGTTTTCCTTGGCCAACTCTGTAAAGTTGTAAGGAAAAAGTGGAGAGCCACTACCTGCTTTCTCAGGAAAGCTCCCTATTCAGAGCTCTCCAGGCATTTGGTAATCCCACTTCAGTAGGTACCAAGAATGACTGACTCTATCTTTGGTAAATCCAAACAAGTGAGCCCACTGGGACTGGGCCTGGGACTGCCTCTGGGTGCCTGGCTCCTTGGATACAAAGTTCAGAGAGTTCCATCACCAAGGAAATGAGGTATGTCACATTCTTTGGAACTGAATGAGGTCACTGCCTTGGCAAATGTATATCTTATGATGTTCAAAAACTGAAGAAATAATAATGTACCAGTGTCGAATACAAATGAATGACAAATTACATATCATGTCCCATAGGAGTCTACTTGCATTGATGTTAGACTGGGTCAGTTACTGTAGAATAATTAGGATTTGTATGCACCATTCACTGAAGTTAGTTTTCAGTACTAGGAAACAAATATGTATTTCATGTGGATGAATATTATAATCTTGTGAAAAGTGGATTATAAATCCACATACATGAACATGAATGAATTTAGAGAGTGTATATTAGACACATATATTTCATATTTTGAAAAATTTGGAGAGTATATCTATATCTATATCTATATCTATATCCATATCTATATATATACACACACACACACACAAACACACACACACAACACTCACAGACATTAAAAAGTACCAATATAAATGCCAATCGAATTCATCAGTAAATATATATCATCCACAAATGCAAAAATATTTATTTTACTGAACATGAGTTAATGTATAATGTTGTTCTACTAGGACGCTCTCCAATAGGTTGAATTTTCATTTCCAACAGCATTTAGGAGGAGTGAACTCTTCTCACAATTTGTATCGGCCAAGGCAGCCACCTCACAAAAATGTATGTGTGATACCTGGTAGGATTCTATATATGCATATAAATATACATGTGTGAATAGGCTACAGAAAAGGGAAACAAGAATTCACATATTTGTTAAGTTTAAAAACACATGGAGAATATTTCAATTAAAATTTGACTAGATTTATAACTCCTACCTTATATAATGCAAATGTCAAGTCCAACAATACAACATGTCTCCTCTGAAGTGCTTGTATTTCTATTGTGTTGGGTTAATTTTCTCCATTATATTAGGATGAATAGTCTGAGTCTACTAGGTATGGGTTAGTGTCAGGGATTCAGTATTTCGAATGGAAAATTGGAAAATGAATCCAATGTGTATGTAAATATATGCTGCACAAATATCCTCCCGCTCTCATCCAGAACAATGCCTTGACATTACCTTCACCACAAGTAAGACACAATTAGAGGAGAAGAGTTACAAAATCAGTGAATACATATCTGGAATGGAAAATGCTCAGGAGTTCACAACCTTGGAGGTGGTAGAGCAGTTTCCAAAACTAAGGGACAGGGTAAACACTCCAAAAACATGGAGCTCTGCTGGCCTAAAAACTTTTTGAGAAACTGCCACTGAGTTTTGCACTTGAAATATATGTTGTTTTCATGAGATTTGGCTTCCTTTGTAGTGAGACCATCAAAGCTGGGTCTGCATCTATGTGACCTGGAGGACATGGTTTCTTATTTCCAAAGAACTAGATAAAGCAGTGCTGAATCCTCTCTTTGAAGGTAAACTGAGGCCACTGTGGACTATGTGTCTCCCCGTGTGGACTGTGAAGCCATTTGGTCCTCTTCCACTTTTTGTGGAGTTTTTTGCTGCTGCACTGTGAGTTTGGTATTTGTTTCACTTAATACTAGGAGCTAAACTGGGACACAGTGCTGGAGGGAGTTCTGTCACGTGTGGTGGGTCAGGGTCTGCAAGAGAATGCACCAACTAGGCTCCTATCTCTCACAGCTTGCCCCATTGCCCCCTTGTCCATATCAACCTGATTCTTAATTTTCCTCTGAAAACTCTCCATATAACAATATGCCTTTACATATAAGGGTCTGCTGGCTGCACCATGTCAGTTACAAGCCATTTGGAATCCAATGGTATATCCACATGGCCCTACCACGGATGTTTTATCAAACACCTCCCCACCACTGCTCTAGACCCACTACTCAGCAGGATCCAACTTACTGGCATCTCTGTTCTACACCATTTTCATGAAACTCAGTAAGTCAAGGCACTGTCTGGTATAATCATGATCAGCAACAGGACATCCAATGTTTCTCCAGTGCCACCTGGTCATAGGAATTTCAAAAATTTCATGGTATTTATCTAGCCATTTTTCAAGCATGAAGTTGGAGGCACTGTGGATTTCAGTTCATTCAGCAAACATTAAATGGTGAGGAAGCTCATTTCAATGAAATCTCTGGAGAATTCTCACAGGCACGGCTTCCCAAAGAGTGGACAAACGGTCACATTAGGCCAGGCCCATTGAGGTCTACAATGTGAGGTCCATGTGTGTTTTGACTCTCAACTATGGCTGCCATTTCTTTAAGAATAAAATCATGTGATATCCTTGCTGAGATTTCCAGTCCTCTGTTGAAATCCACCCGGGGCCTAGGTCTCAGTTTCCAAGAGCGACTTTCATGCGTGGCCTCTTAAAATCCCAACAAAATTCATGGCAATGCTTCTCTGAGTTCATTTCCAAAACCCAGTCTCTAAGGGGAATCACACCAGAGTTCAACCCCACGTGTACCCAGTCATTTTTTCCAATGCCACACAAATGACCAAAATCAAAACCAAAACACTCCCACATGGCCCTCATCTTATTCCATATAGTCAATCATCTTAACCTCTGGCTGGAGGTTTCCATGAGGGGCGCAGCCCAAGACAGTGTCCAAAATCAGCTCTTTTGCCTCTTATTTGCCTAAAGTCAGGGTAGCCTGGACACCGTTTCTGTGAACCAGGAGTGAACAAATAAGCCTGCCTTTAATACTTCTTTGTTGCTCCAATTTCAGGGCTACTGATTTTAGGTATCAATTCTTTAGGTGATTTAGAGTCATGCGAAAACACAAGCACATCTGCAGGGCTTTGAAGAACTCATTTGACCCAAAGAATCCCTATTGTCATTTGATGGAGTGCAGGAACCTAACAGAGGAAGGCAAGAGACTTCATCCACAATGAATGATATTTTTTGCCATTTTGGTTTTGGAAGCTCACATGGGATCATTCTTAAGATCCATCAGTTGCTGAGAATCTAAGTCACAGCCACACACAGGTCCAAAGGCTGATAAAGACACATCTCTTTCCAAAGCAATTAAGCAAAGAGCCACAGGTGAGGCCCATTCATTTCCATTTGAAAACTGTTTTCTTCAGGCTTCACAAAGGGGTGGCCTGAGGCAAAGACCTTACTGACATTCAGTGCAACACAACAATAAGTAAGCAAAAGGCCCAAAGCAGGGTTTCTGCACTGAGATTTTTTTTGGTCACACTGATATCTGAGTTTTCTGAGATGCTCGCCATTCTCTTCAGGTATCCAGTACATGGCCATGTCACAGAGCTTGGCGGTGGTACAATTTTTGGACACAAATCCATGAGCCTATTCTGGAGAGTGGCCAGAATTCAGTAAGAAAACAACAACTTAGAAAGATAGCAGGTGTTGCACATCGATAAGACAAGCTGCAGTCCATTCATATATTGGGCAGGATGAATTTTGGTATGATTTATACTAGACAGGACACATCCATTAATGCATTCTCTTTTCTAATGTCTACAACAACAGACACAGTGGGATACACAGAAACAGAAACCCTCGCCGTGTCAAATGACTTACTAGAAACTGTCCACTCCAAACCAAACAAACCGCCTTTCCTATCTATTCTCAGAACATGAGACAAAACAACAAACCCACACACACTCCCACAAAGGCACCTCCTTCCCCCAAGTAGGTCTGTGACTATCCGGAGTGTCCTCTGACTGGTGGGCCATACTATGTTCCCCCGAAATGGCCTGTCTTCTCTCAGACCTTCTTTCCTTGACCAACTCTGTGAAGATGTCAGGAAAAAGTGGTTAGCCACTACCTGTTTTCTCAGGAAAGATCCATCTTCAGAGCTCTCCTGGCATTTGGCCATCCTCACATCATTAGGTACCAAGAAAACTGACTCTGTCCTTGGTAAATCCAAACAAGTGAGCCCACTGGGACTGGGACTGGGACTGCCTCTGGGTGCCTGGCTTCTTGGATACCAAGTTCAGAGAGTTCCATCACCAAGGAAATGAGGTATGTCACATTCTTTGGAACTGAATGAGGTCACTGTCTTGGCAACCACTTTGTCCTAACAGTTGCTTCCAAGGGTAACATAAGATGGAGGTTGCCCACGCTTCCTGTGACACTTTCATAAGGTAGAATGTATATCAACCATTTGCACCCGGGAACAGCTCTCCACTCAGGCCTGGTTTGGTCCATCTTCTCTACAATAAGAAGAGAGAGATTCAGATTCAGACACATCCCTTCATCCTGACCAGGTTGTTTGCCATGGAAGATGACTTTTGCTCTCTCAGGTGCTTCATACCTGCCTACAACTTCTCCAGGTATCATTTGTGCATGGACATTTGAGGTTCTCATCAAGTGGAAGGTCCCCAACTTTCCTGTATTGTAAGAACTACTCTGACAGCTCTTTTGTCCATTTTGGTTTGGGATACACACATGGGATTTTTCTTTAGACCCATCATGTGCTGTGAATCTAAGCCACAGCCTCACATAGGGCTGAGAGGCTGATTCAGAAACATCCATTTCCAAAGCAATTAAGCAAAGAGGCACAGGTAATGACCATTCTTTTCCATTTGAAAACTATTTTCTGCAGGCTTCACAAAGTGTGGCCTGAGGCAAAGACCTTCCTGACATTCAGGGCAACAGAATAGGTAAGCAAAAGGCCCAAAGCAGGGTTTCTCCACTGAGACTTTCTTGGGCATACTGATATCTGAGTTTTCTGAGATACTCGCCATTCCCATCAGCTATCCAGTACATGGCCATGTCACAGAGATGGAGGTGGTACATATCTTGGACACAAAATCATGAGCGTATTCTGGAGAGTGTCCAGAATTCAGGAAGAAAACAGGAATTTAGAAAGATGGCAGGAGTTGCCCATCCATACGGCAACCTGCAGTCCATTCATAAATTGCACAGGATGAATGCTTTGAAGCTTTCTCGTAGACAGGACACATCCATTGATGCATTCTCTTTTCTAATGTTTACAATCACTGACACAGTATGATATATAGACACAGAAACACTCACCTTGTCAAAGGACTTACTAGGCACAGTCCTCTCCAAAACAAACAAACCAGCTTTCCTAACTATTCTCAGAACATGAGACAAAACCACAAACTCACACTCACACCCAAAAAGTCACCTCCTTTCCCCAAGTAGGTCTGTGACTATCCGGAGTGTCCTCTGACTTGTGGGCCATACTATGTTCCCCCAAAATGGCGTGTCCTGTCTCCAATCTGGTCTCTTTGGCCAACTCTGTGAAGTTGTCAGGAGCCCATGGTGAGAAACTACCTGCTTTCTCTGGAAAGGCCAGTCTTCATAGTTTCCAGGCATTTGGCTGTCCTCACATCAGTAGGTACAAAGAAAGAGTGACTCTGTCTTGTTAAATCCAAACAAGTTAGCCCACTGGGACATGGAGTGGGTTTGACTCTGTGTGCCTGGTTTCCTGGATCCCAAGATCACAGACTTTCATTACCAAAACTGTAAGGTGATGTCACTTTCTTCAAGATCTGAATGAAGTCACTGCCTTGGAAACCACTTTGTTTTAACAGTTGCTTACATCGTTCCCAAAAGATGGAGGCTGCCTCTACTTGCTGTGACTCATTCATATGTTAGAATGGTATATCAACCATAGGCACCGGGGAACAGCTCTCCACACAGGCATGGTTTGGTCCATCTTCTCTACATTAGGAAGAGAGAGGCTAATTCAGACACATCCCATCAACCTGACCAGGTTGTTTGCCATGGAAGATGACTTTTGCTCTCTCATGTCCTTCATAGCTGCCTACATCTTCTCCAAGGATCATTTCAGCATGGACCTTTAAGGTTTTCAGCAGCTGGAAGATCGCCTATATTCCTGTATTGTAAGACCAACTCTGTCCCTGCTCTTGTGTAAAATTAGATTGAGGGAAAAGTGTATGGTTAGGGTTAATAACATGTTCAATTTGGGTTAGGAATCATTCTCTGGAATGAATATTTGTATTAGGAACCTGTGATATTTATAAGAATATATAGGTGAAATATAAGTATGAAAACAGAAATCTAGGTAAGTTTTGAAGCCCTGAAGGGCATTGGGCCCTTGATTGGGATACTTAGCATTGATTTATGTCCTGCACAGTTGTCTCAGTTAAATCAATATACTATGGCATAGGACCTTCTAATTTGGATGATTGAATGTGGAAGAGAACATCCAGTCAAAAAGGGATATTCAGTAGGATTAGGAAAATAGTCGGTAGGTTTAGATAAAAGAGTGAGTATAGGATTTGGACCAAAAGTTCTTTAGCAATAGGGTTTCAGGTAGAGAGTGAATGTAAATGTCAGCACATGTGAAGAGTCAGTCACAATGATGAACTGGGTAAAATATGTAGGAAAGCAATATTTTGAAGACGTATAAATTAATTGGGGGTACAAATAGGTGTACCTTGTGCCTATGAATATAGAGATAATGCATGAATAGACCATACTGTGAATAAATAATATAACTGGTTCGAACTTTAAATAATGGATTGAATTGATTTCTGAAAATATACAGGAAACCTAATATTGATATACAATCATCCATTCCAAACAGTTATGCTTCTAATGGTGATATTAGATTTATGGTTTATCATAAAAAGTGTGTGAGTTTTGCTTCAAAACTGATTATGAAATTAAAAAAAAAATGTGTTTGCAGAGAAGTCTCATGAAAAGACCAGTCAAGAAACCGGGAGGAATACATGTGTTCTGAAGCAGGAAATGATTAAAAGTGAAAAAATACCTATAAAGTTGTGAACTTGTGGATGAAATATATATCCTATGATGTGCAAAAACTGCAGAAATATTAATGTAGCAGTGTTGAATATAAATGAACGTCAAAATACACATCATGTCCCATAGGAATCTACTTGCATTGATGTTAAACTGGGTCAGATACTGTAGAATTATTAGGATTTGTATGCACCATTCACAGAAGTGAGTTGTCAGTACAAGGAAACAAATATGTATTTCAGGTGGATGAATATTTCCAATAATAATCTTGAGAAAAGTTGATTATATTTCCTCATGCATACATGAAAGAATGTATGAATGTAGAGAGTGTATATAAGACACATATATTTCATGTTTTGATAAATCAGGAGAGTATATATATATATATATATATATATATATATATATATATACCAAAAAAACACAAAGAGAAACATAAAAAAGTAGCAATATATGCCAAATGAAATTTATAATGAAATATATAACATCTACTGATGCAAAAATATATACTTTACTGAACATGGAATTATGTATAATGTTGTTGTACTAGGAAGCTCACCCATAGGTTGAATTTTTAGTTCCAACAGCGTTTAAGAGGGGTAGTCTCTTCACACAATTTATATCTGCCGAGTCAGCAACCTCACAAAAATGTACGTGTGATACCAGGTAGGATTCAATATGTACATATAAAAATACATGTGCTGTATAGGCTACAGAGAAAGGGAGGCAGGGATTCACATATTTGTTAATTTTAAAAACACATGAAAAACTATTCCAAATAAAAATTCACTAGATTTATAACACCTAACATTTATTATGCAAAAGAAAAGTTCAAAAATACACCATGCCTCCTCTGACCTGCTTGTATTTCTGTTCTATTTGGGTTATTTTTCTCCATCATATTAGGATTAGTAGTCAGAGTCTAGTAGGGTATGTGTTAGTGTCAGGGATTCAGTATTTTGAATGGAAAATAGGAAAAAGAATCCAATGTCTATCAAATATGTGCTACACAAAATATTTTCCCTCTCTCATCCAGAACAATGCCTTGACATTACCTTCGCCCCAAGTAAGACACAATTAGTGGAGAAGAGTTATAAAATCTGTGAATATATAACTGGAATGGAAAATGCTCATGAGTTCACAACCTTGGATGTGGTAGAGAAGTTTCCATAAGTAAGGGACAGGTTAAAAACTCCACAAACATGGAGCTCTGCTGGCCTAAAGGACTTCTTGATAAACTGCCTCTGAGGTTGGGCACTTGAAATATATGTTGTTTTCAGGAGCTTTAGCTTCCTTTGTCGTGAGACCATCAAAGCTGGGTCTGATTCTATGTGACCTGGAGGACATGGTTTCTTATTTTCTAATGAACATGAGGCAGCAGTGGTGAATTCTCTCTTTTAAGTAAAATGTGACCAGTGCGTGCTAAGTCTCTCCCCATCTGGGCTGTGAAGCCATTTGGTCATCCTCCACTTTTTCATGGTTTTTCTTTCTCCTGCATTGGGAGTTTGGTATTTGCTTCACGAAATACAAGGAGTTCAAAAGGGACACAGTGCTGGATGGAGTTCTGCCACATGTGGTGGGTCAGGGTCTGCAGGAGAATGCACCAACCAGGCTTCTATCCCACATATCCTTTTCCCTTGTCTATTGCAACCTGATTCTTAACATTGCCATGAAACCTCTCCATATAACAAGACGCCCTTACATATTAGTGTCTGCTGACCTCACCATGTCTGTCACAAGCCATTTGGAAGCCAATGGCAAATCCATATGGCCACATCAGAGATGTATTATGACACACATACACACCACTGCTCTAGGCACACTACTCAGCAGGCACCAACTTACTGGCATGTCTGTTCTAGATCATTTTCATGAAACACAGTCAATCAAGGCACTGTCTAGTATACTCATGATAAACAACAGGACATCCAAAGGTTCTCCAGAGACATGTTGTATAGTTGGACTTGACATTTGCATTATATAAGGTAGGAGTTATAAATCTAGTCAAATTTTAATTGAAATATTCTCCATGTGTTTTTAAACTTAACAAATATGTGAATTCTTGTTTCCCTTTTCTGTAGCCTATTCACACATGTATATTTATATGCATATATAGAATCCTACCAGGTATCACACGTACATTTTTGTGAGGTGGCTGTCTTGGCAGATACAAATTGTGAGAAGAGTTCACTCCTCCTAAATGCTGTTGGAAATGAAAATTCAACCTATAGGAGAGCGTCCTAGTAGAACAACATTATACATTAACTCATGTTCAGTAAAATAAATATTTTTGCATTTCTGGATGATACATATTTATGATGAATTTCGATTGGCATTTATATTGGTATTTTTAATGTCTGTGAGTTGTGTGTGTGTGTGTGTGTGTGTGTGTGTGTATAGATATAGATATAGATATAGATATACTCTCCAAATTTTTCAAAATATGAAATATATGCGTCTAATATACACTCTCTAAATTCATTCATGTTCATGTATGTGGATTTATAATCCACTTTTCACAAGATTATAATCAGAAATATTCATCCACCTGAAATACATATTTGTTTCCTGAAAACTAACTTCAGTGAATGGTGCATACAAATCCTAATTATTCTACAGTAACTGACCCAGTCTAACATCAATGCAAGTAGACTCCTATGGGACATGATATGTAATTTGTCATTCATTTTTATTCGACACTGGTACATTATTGTTTCTTCAGTTTTTGCACATCACAGGATATACATTTCATCCACAAGTTCACAAATTAATAAGCATTTGTTTCAACTTTCACCACTTCTTGCTTCAGAACACATGTATTGTCAGGGTTTCTTGACTGGTCTTTTCATGAGAGACTTCTTTCCAAACACATTATTTTGAATTTCCATAATCATTTTGAAGCAAAACTCACACATTCTTCATGATAAACCAAAACACAAATATTTCCATTACATATATACCTGGTTGGAATGAATGATTGTATATCAATATACGATTTCCTTTAATTTTTCAGATATCAGTTCAATTCATTATTTAAAGTTCAAAAAAGTTATATTATTTATTCACAGTATGGTCTATTCATGCTTTTTCTCTATGTTCCTAGAAACAGGGTACACCTCTTTGTACCCCTGATTCTCATTTTACATCTTCAATATATTGCTCCCAGAAATGGTGAAAGAAATACTCATGTCATCTCATTATCACAGTAATATTCTGGACAAAAAAATGGAAAGGTCACACTTATGATTGTACCAAAGCCTAAATGGAAAGTGAACATGGATTTCTAAAAACATCCATGTCCAGGTTGCCTAATGCTGTCAATTGTCAATCCTATTGGTGACTACATATTTGTTTTTTTCCTAATTTATATATTCAAACTCAACCCTGTTGAAAATGTCTAATTCTATCACTCACTTTATACTTTGCCTGATTTCGTAATGTTTCTATTGATATCTCCTTTTCTACATATTTTCCCCAGTTCAACATAGTGACTGACTCTTCATATGTGCTGACATTTACATTCACTCAACAACCGAAAGTCTATTGCTAAAGAACATTTGGTCCAAATCCTATACTCACTCTTCTTCCTAAACCTACCGACTATCTTCCTAATCCTACTGAATATCCCTTTTTGACCTGATGTTCTCTTCTAAATTCAATCATCCAATGTACAAGGTCCTATGCCATTGTATATCGAATTATCTGAGGCATCTTTGCAGAACATCATTCAAAGCTAAGTATCCCAATCCAGGGCAAAACCCTTCTGGGCTTCAAATCATACCTAGATTTCTGTTTTCCTACTTATATTTCACCTCTATATTCTTGTAAATATTGCAGGTTCCCAATACCATTATTCATCACACAGAATCATTCGTAACCCAAATCAAAACTGTTTTTAACCAGAAGTATACACTGTTCCCTCAATCATTTAACAGAAGAGCAGGGACAGAGTGGTTCTTACAATACAGGAAAGTTGGGGACCTTCCACCTGATGAGAACCTCAAATGTCCATGCACAAATGATACCTGGAGAAGTTGAAGGCAGGTATGAAGCACCTGAGAGAGCAAAAGTCATCTTCCATGGCAAACAACCTGGTCAGGATGAAGGGATGTGTCTGAATCTGAATCTCTTTCTTCTTTTTGTAGAGAAGATGGACCAAACCAGGCCTGAGTGGAGAGTTGTTCCCGGGTGCCAATGGTGATATACATTCTACCTTATGAAAGTGTCACAGGAAGCGTGGGCAACCTCCATTTTATGTTACCCTTTGAAGCAACTGTTAGGACAAAGTGGTTGCCAAGCCAGTGACCTCATTCAGTTCCAAAGAATGTGACATACCTCATTTCCTTGGTGATGGAACTCTCTGAACTTGGTATCCAAGAAGCCAGGCACCCAGAGGCAGTCCCAGTCCCAGTCCCAGTGGGCTCACTTGTTTGGATTTACCAAGGACAGAGTCAGTTTTCTTGGTACCTAATGATGTGAGGATGGCCAAATGCCAGGAGAGCTCTGAAGATGGACCTTTCCTGAGAAAACAGGTAGTGGCTAACCACTTTTTCCTGACATCTTCACAGAGTTGGTCAAGGAAACAAGATCTGAGAGAAGACAGGCCATTTCGGGTGAACATAGTATGGCCCACCAGTCAGAGGACACTCCGGATAGTCACAGACCTACTTGGGGGAAGGAGGTGCCTTTGTGAGAGTGGGATTGGGTTTGTTGTTTTGTCTCATGTTCTGAGAATAGACAGGAAAGGTGGTTTGTTTGGTTTGGAGTGGACAGTTTCTAGTAAGTCATTTGACATGGCGAGTGTTTCTGTTTCTGTGTATCCCACTGTGTCCGTTGTTGTAGACATTAGAAAAGAGAATGCATTAATGGATGTGTCCTGTCTAGTATAAATCATCCCATAATTCATCCTGCCCAATATATGAATGGACTGCAGCTTGTCTTATCGATGTGCAACACCTGCTATCTTTCTAAGTTGTTGTTTTCTTCCTGAATTCTGGCCACTCTCCGAAATAGGCTCATGGATTTGTGTCCAAAATATGTACCACCTCCAAGCTCTGTGACATGGCCATGTACTGGATAGCTGAAGAGAATGGCGAGCATCTCAGAAAACCCAGATATCAGTGTGACTAGGAAAGTCTCAGTGCAGAAACCCTGCTTTGGGCCTTTGCTTACTTATTGTTGTGTTGCACTGAATGTCAGGAAGGTCTTTGCCTCAGGCCACCCCTTTGTGAAGCCTGAAGAAAACAGTTTTCAAATGGAAATGAATGGGCCTCACCTGTGGCTCTTTGCTTAATTGCTTTGGAAAGGGATGTGTCTTTATCAGCCTCTTGGGCCTGTGTGTGGCTGTGACTTAGATTCTCAGCACCTGATGGATCTTAAGAATGATCCCATGTGAGCTTCCAAAACCAAAATGGCAAAAAATTTCATTCATTGTGGATGAAGTCTCTTGCCTTCCTCTGTTAGGTTCCTGCACTCCATCAAATGACAATAGGGATTCTTTGGGTCAAATGAGTTCTTCAAAGCCCTGCAGAGGTGCTTGTGTTTTCGCATGACTCTAAATCACCTAAAGAATCGATACCTAAAATCAGTAGGCCTCAAATTGGAGAAACAAAGAAGTTTTAATGGCAGGATTATTTGTTCACTCCTGGTTCACAGAAACGGTGTCCAGGCTACCCTGACTTTAGGCAAATGAGGGGCAAACGAGCTGATTTTGGACACTGTCTTGGGCTGCGCCCCTCTTGGAAACCTCCAGCCAGAGGTTAAGATGATTGACTATATGGAATAAGATGAAGGCCATGTGGGAGTGTTTTGGTTTTAATTTTGGTCATTTGTGTTGCATTGGAAAAAATAACTGGGTCCACGTGGGCTTGAACTCTGGTGTGATTCCCCTTAGAGACTGGGTTTTGGAACTGAACTCAGAGAAGCATTGCCATGAATTTTGTTAGGAATTTAAGAGGCCACACATGAAAGTCCCTCTTGGAAACTGAGACCTAGGCCCCGGGTGGATTTCCACAGAGGCCTGGGAATCTCAGCAAGGATATCACATGATTTTATTCTTAAAGAAATGGCAGCCATAGTTGAGAGTCAAAACACACATGGACCTCACATTGTAGACCTCAATGGGCCTGGCCTAATGTGACCTTTTGTCCACTCTTTGGGAAGCCGTGCCTGTGAGAGTTCTCCAGAGATTTCATTGAAATGAGCTTCCTCACCATTTAATGTTTGCTGAATGAACTGAAACCCACAGTGCCTCCAACTTCATGCTTGAAAAATGGCTAGATAAATACCATGAAATTTTTGAAATTCCTATGACCAGGTGGCACTGGAGAAACATTGGATGTCCTGTTGCTCATTATGAGTATACCAGACAGTGCCTTGATTTACTGAGTTTCATGAAAATGGTGTAGAACATATTTGTGTATGCAAATATGTGCTACACAAAATCTTCCTACTCTCATTCACAACAATACCTTGACACTATCTTTGCCCCAAGTAAGACAAAATAAAAGAAGAAGAGTTAGAAAATCTGTGAATACATATCAGGAATGGAACATGATTGCGAGTTCACAATCTTGGAGGTGGTAGAGGAGTTTCCAAAAGTAAGGGACAGGGTAAATATTGCACAAATATGGAGATGTGCCAGCCTAAAGACTTCTGGAGAACCTGCCTCTGAGGTTGGCCACTTGAAGTATATGTTGCTGTCAGGACCTATGGCTTCCTTTCTAGTGAGACCACCAAAGCTGGGTCTCCATCTATGTGACCTGCAGAACATGGTTTCTTATTTTCCAAAGAAAGTGAGGCAGCAAGCCTGAATTCTCTCTTTGTAAGTAAACTCTTGCCACTGAAGGCTAAGTGTGGCCCTGTGTGGACTGTGAAGCCATTTGGTAATCCTCCACTTTTCATGGTGTTCTTGCTGCTGCACTGGGAGTTTGGTATTGGCTTCAGGAAATACAAGAAATTCAACTGGGTCACAGTGCTGGAGGGAGATCTGTCACGTGTTGTGCGTCAGGGTCTGCAGGAGAATGCACCAACCAGGCTTCTATCCCACATAGCTTGCCCCCTTGACCATAGCAACCTGATTCTGAACATTGACCTGAAACCTCTCCATTCAACAAGATGCCTTTACATACAAGGGTCTACTGGCTGCACCATGTCAGTTACAAGCCTTTTGGCAGATCCACATAATCCCAACACAGAAGTTTTATCACAGACCTGCAAAACACTCCTCTAGGCCCACTACTCAACAGACTTTAACTTATTTGCATCACTGTTCTACACCATTTTCATGAAACCCAGTCAATCAAGGCACTGTCTGGTACACTCATGATCAGCAACAGAAAATCCAAAGTGTATCCAGTGACACCTGGTGATGGGAATTTCAAATTTTTATGATGTTTATCTAGCCATTTTTCAAGGGTGAGGTTGGAGGCACTGTGGGATTTAATTGATTCTGGAAACATCAAATGGTGAGAAAGCCCATTTCAATGAAACATCTGGAGAACTCTCACAGGCAAGACTTCCCAAAGAGTGGCCAAATGATCAAATGAAGCCAGGCCCATTGAGGTCTACAATGTGAGGTCCATGTGTGTTTTTACTCTCAACTATGGCTGTCAAGTCTTAAAGAATAAAATCATGTGATATTCTGGCTCAGATTCCCAGTGCTCTGTGGGAAGCCCCCTGGACCTAGATCTCAGTTTCCAAAGGCCACTACCATGTGTGGCCTCCAAAAATCCCAACACAATTCATGGCAATACATCTCTGCAGTAATTTCCAAACTCAGTCTCTAAGAAGACTCACACCAGAGTTCAAGCCAAGGTGGACCCAGTCATCTCTTCCATCAGCCAAACAAATGACCACAATTAAAACCAAAATACTCCCACATGGCTCTCAAATACTTCCACATAGACACTCATCATTACCTCTGGCTGGAAGTTTCCATGAGGGGCGCAGCTGAAGACAGTATCCAAAATATGCTCCCTACCCTCATTTGTCTAAAGTCAGGGTGGCTTGACAACCTATCTGTGAACAAGGAGTGATCAAATAGACCTGCCATTAATACTGCTCTGCTTCTCCAATTTGAGCCTAATGTCTGTGGGGTTTAGATTCTTTATGTGAATTGGAGTCATGAGAAAATCCAAGCACCTATGGGCTTGCCTCTGCAGGGCTTTGAAAAACTTTTTGAACCAAAGGATACCTATTCTCACTTGATGGAAATCAGGAACCTTACAGAGGAAGGCGAGAGACTTCATCCACAAGACTGCTCTTTTTCCATTTTGGTTTTGGATGCACACATGAGATCTTTCCTTAGATTCATCAGGTGGTGAGAATCTAAGTCACAGCCTCACACAGGGCCAAGAGGCTGATTCAGACACATCCCTTTCCATGGCAATTAAGCAAAGAGCCACAGGTGATGCTCATTATTTTCCATTAGAAAACTGTTTTCTTCAGGCTTCACAAAGGGGTGGACTGAGGCAAAGACCTTCCAGACATTCAGGGCAACGGAACAATAGGTAAACAAAAGGCCCAAATCAGTGTTTCTCCACTGACACTTTACTGGTCACACTGATATCTGAGTTTTCTGAGTTCCTCTCCATTCCCTTCATCTATCCAGTACAAGGCCATGTTACAGAGTTTGGAGGTGGTACATATCTTTTACACAAAACCATGAGCCTATTCTTGAGAGTGGCCAGAATTCAGGAAGAAAACAGGAACTTAGGAAGATAGCAGGTATTGCCCATTCATAAGGAAAGTCGTAGTCCATTCATAAATTTGGCAGGATGAATGCTGAGAAACTTTCTACTAGACAGAACACATCCATTGATGCATTCTCTTTTCTAATGTCTATAACCACAGACACAGTGGGATACACAAACCCACAACCACACCCACAAAGGCAACACTTTCCTCCAAGTTGGTCTGTGACTATCCAGAGTGTCCTCTGACTGGTGGGCCATACTATGTTCCCCAAAATTGCTTGTTCTGTCTCAAATCTGCTTTCCTTTGCCAACTCTTGAAGTAGTCAGGAGTCAGCGGTGAGCCAATACCTGCTTTATCAGGAAAGAACCATCTTCAGAGCTTCCCTGGCATTTGGCCATCCTCACATCAGTAGGTAAGTGCCGTAGCCCGGCTGGCTGGGCAAAATAACCGGGGGGGTGACGAACAACTTGTGTAGACTGATGCAGCAGGCCTGGAAGCCGTTTATTGTTGAATAAGAGCGGTATTTATACATTTTACACAGCCTATCTAATTAGCATGAAATAGATACAGCAGTCAAACAATAAGGAATCTCCACACTTAATGGCTCGCTTTTGTTACTTCACAAACCACTCCCTCTGGCATTTTGCCAGGCGCCATCCAGACTTCTTTACAGGCTCTAACATTTCTCTGGCAAAATAACAGGTGCCAATCTGACTTGTTTACAGACGTTAACATTTCCCCCTTTTGTTTAATTTAAATAAGGACCATAGTGTTTTTTACAGAAACACCATAAATAACCTGCTAGAAACAGAAAGGGAGGATACAAAATGTTACAATACCAATCCAATTGATGGCTATATGCAAGAAGCCCTTGGAAAACTTATACCAGCAATGACACCGTTAGCAAAGATACCGAGTTACAAGTTGTTGTAGATTACAGTCTGTTGTCTCAGTCCAGATAAAGCAGTGTCTCAATAGATTAACTCAGAGTTCAGGTAAATCACAGTCCAGGTAAGTTCTCCAGGCAGCTAGCTTAAGTTGTAGTAGCAGAAACAGCGATAGCTCCGAAGTCTCCTCGGGTTCTCAGCCGAAGTTTCCTCCAGTTCTCAGCAACATTGTAAATTCTTCCACCTTTGTTTTCACCGGCACTTGGACGAAGGCAGGAACTCCGGATGGCTAAAGAAAATCCTGTAGCATTTCACTAAGAAAACAACCTTCTGAACAATTTTAGTACATTATCTCAAGGTTTTTTACATTTGAAATAAGCCTTAATAGTACTCATTACTCATCAGCCTGCAGGTGTGGGAGACCCATTGTAGTTACTGGCCTTGGAAATGATCAAACTTCAGGGATGCCAGTGGCATCTTCTGCCAGCTGTAGCATCCTGGGCAGCCCCAGATGGCCCCAGGGAGAGTCCTGGGCTCAAACTTCTTCCGGGCACAGGGAGCAAAAGCCTGCGAGACTGTGCCTCCAGGTCAGGTCTAGATTTGGGCTCACAGTGGTGATCCGCTCCCCCGGGCAGGGGGGCGGGGAAGAGCCCTCAACTGCCTCTTGGAAAATTCTTACTGCGCCATGATCGGCTTGGGCAGGTGGCAGCCGCCTTGTCATTTCACGCACCCTCCAGTATCGAAAAGTATTCAGTAATAGCCTTTTGCTGCAACTTTTTTCCTGATAATCCTTCTTCTTCTGAACTTTCTTTTTCTTTCTGACTAGAGTTTCTGGGCTTTTATCAACACATGCCCTAACTATTCTTGGTTCCACTGGGGTGCCTTTTTCTCTTATCAATTTACTTCTCACCCCTTCCATATTTTCATCACAAAGACAATACAACATTTCAAGACAAAACAAGACACAAACATACTGCATCAATCTTCTCCATTTTCTCGAAATGGTCATTTTTCCTATCGCCCTATCTGCCTAGGGACGAGCAGATTGCTCCCGTCCTATCTATGGACAGAAAGCTTTTTTCGACCCTTACCCGTGAGTGTCCCAGGGCTCCCCGTAACGGGCCACCATCTGCCGCAGTCCCGCTGCAGCAGAATAACCTGGGGGGTGACGAATAACTTGTGAATGTTGATGCAGCAGGAATGAGAGCCGTTTATTGTAAGATCTGAGCGATATTTATACATTTTACACAGCCTATCTCATTAGCATAAAATAGATACAGCAGTCAACCAATAAGGAATCTTCACACTTAATGGCTCGCTTTTGTTACTTCACAAACCACTCCCTCTGGCATTTTGCCAGGCACCATCCAGACTTGTTTACAGACTCTAACATTTCTCCAGCAAAATAACAGGTGCCAATCTGACTTGTTTACAGACCTTAACAGGTAAGAAGAAAGACTGACTCTGTCTTTGGTAAATTCAAACAAGTGAGACCACTGGGACTGGGATTGGTAATGGCTCTGGGTGCCTGGCTTCCTGGATCCCAAGTTCAGAGACTTTCATCACCAAGGAAGTGAGGTGTGGTCACTTCTTTCAGGAACTGAATGAGGTCACTGCCTTGGCTACCACTTTGTCCTAACAGTTGCTTCCAAGGGTTCCATGAGATGGAGGCTGCCCCTACTTCCTGAGACAATTTCATATGTTAGAATGGTATATCAACCATACGCACCTGGGAAGAGCTTTCCACACAGGCCTGGTTTGGTCTACTCTACATTAAGAAGAGTGAGGCTGATTCAGACACATTCCTTCATCCTTCCAGGTTATTTGCCATGGAGATGTCTTTTGCTCTCTCAGGTCCTTCAAAGCTGCCTACATCTTCTCCAGAGATCATTTCTGCACGTACCTTTGATGTTCTCAGCAGGTGGAAGATCCCATACATTCTTGTATTGTAAGACCAACACTGTCGCTGCTCTTCAGCAAAGTTAGATTGAGGGAACAGTGTATGATTAGTGTTATTAACATGTTCGATATGGGTTAGGAACCATTCTGCTGCATGAATAATGGTATTGGGAACCTGTGATATTTACAAGAATATAGAGGTGAAATATATGTACGAAAACAGAAATCTAAGTAAGATTTGAAGCCCAGAAGGTCATTTGTCCCTTGATTGGGATACTTAGCGTTGAATTACATTCTGCACAGATGTTTCAGATAAATCGATATACAATGGCATAGGACCTTTCACCTTGGATGATTGAATGTAGAAGAGAACATCCAGTCAAAAAGTGATAGTGGGTAGGATTAGGAAGATAGTCGGTAGGTTTAGGAAGAAGAATGAGTGTAGGATTTGGAACAAAAGTTCTTTAGAAGTAGGGTATCGCTAAGAGAGTGAATGTAAATATCAGCACATGTGACGAGGAAGTCACAATGATTAACTGGGGAAAATATGTAGGAAAGCAGATATCAATAGAGACATTACAAAATCAGGCAAAGTATAAAGTGAGTGACAGGATTAGACATTTTCAACATGGTTGAGTTTGAATATATAATCTTTGGAAGAAACAAATATGTAGTCACCAATAGGATTTTCATTTGAGAGCATTAGGCAACCTGGACATGGATGTTTTTAGTAATCCATGTTCACTTTCCATTTAGGTTTTGTACAATCATAAGTGTGACCTTTGCTTTTTGTGTCCAGAATATTACTGTGATAAAATGTATATGTAGATCAGGTGACATGAGTATTTCTTCCACCATTTCTGGGAGCTATATTTTGAGGACGTATAAATTAGTATTGGGGGTACAAAGAGGTGTACCTGTGTCTATGAATATAGAGATAATTCGTGAATAGACTGTACTGTGAATAAATAATATAACTGGTTCCACTTTAAATAATGGATTGAATTGATATCTGAAACTAAGTAAGAAATCTTATATTGATATAGAACCATTCATTCCAACCAGTTACACATCTAATGGTAATATTAGTGTTATGGTTTATTGTGACGGGTTTGTGAGTTTTGCTTCAAATGTGATAATGGAAATTGAAAATAATGTGTTTGGAAAGAAGTCTCATGAAAAGAGCAGTCAAGAAACATGGAGGAATACATGTGTTCTCAAGCAGGAAGTGATTGAAAGTGAAACAAATGCCTATAAATTTGCGAAATTTTGATGAGACATATATGCTATGATGTGCATAAACTGAAGAAATAGTAATGTACCAGTGTTGAATAAAAATGAACGTCAAAATGCACATCATGTCTACTTGCATTGATGTTCAACTGGGTCAGTTACTGTAGAAATATTAGGATTTTGGGGGGGGATTAATAATACAATTTATTTTAGCACTAGCATGCCACAGAATGTAGAGGAAAGATCAATGGATTTTTAGTTATAGCACTAATAATCTAACATTTAGTGACTATTTTGGATAGTCTAAAATTACATAAGGCTATGTAACATAATTTTTTTTATTTAACATTCATCAAAGCTTGGAATTTTCATAATATTTCTTCTTTTTTATTTTTTATTTTTTCAGTTGTTGATTGACCTTCATTTTGTTTATTTGTATGTGGTGCTGAGAATAGAACCATGTGCCTTACACATGCTAGAAAAGCATGTTACCACTGAGCCACAAACCCAGCCCCTCCACTTTTATCTTAACATCATACACTCATGTCCCTCTTCTTTACTCACTTTCTTCCCCATTTTCCCCCTTCTCTCCCTTCCTTTTTCGTTTTCCCTCCATATCTATTTTTCTCTCATGTCATTACAAACAGTAGTATGCTATGAAATTTAAGTTTAAGACTGTTTTTTATAGTCATTCTTTTTCTTGAGAAAATCTAAAAATTATAATCACCTGATAGATATATTATAATACATTTATTACACATATGTATCTATATTCATGCATATGCATTACATATATTATATATATATACATATATATTTAAAAGTACTTTGATTTTCCTGTTAGAAATAATATAGACCAAGTCTTTCTTAATTCTCAATTCTTCCATAATTAACATCTTACAGTGAAAATCAAATAAACATATTTAAGTAAAAAGGTATCATTCTTATTTATCAATACTGATAATTTAAGGTTTTATATCACATTAAGCTGTAATATGGCATATTAACTCTTATGAATTAGAGAAATTTTATTTGAACAACCTATTATTTAAGGACCATATGCACTGACATTTTAAATGGCGTTCTTGTGATTTCTATTTCTATCAATTGTGTATTAATTGCCAAATACTTATTTTAGTACTTTTCATGTTCATAATTGATATAAAGTCAATTGTTTAATTCTTCATGTAAGTAGTTACTTATTACAGTAGGGACATTATTAATAATACAACATCTTTATAAGAAAAATGGTACAAATTTATTTTCATGCAAAATTAAGAATAATTGCATGCTCTAAATGTTTGATTGTTGATACATATAATAAAGAGCTTTTGATGAGTCTCTTCCCCAGTAAAACATAAAATGCAAAGATAATGTCCAAATAAAGATAAGAAAAATACACATTATCAGCTAGAAACTATTAAATAAAAGATGAAAAGAACAATCCAACACATTGTCCGAACTTGTCAGATGAGGTAGTATTCTGGAAGAATAGCCTAAGACTAGACCTTGTCCATGTCAAAATATTCACGAAAAAAATGAAGTATGAAAAGTGTAGAAAATGCTATGAATTTTTCATGAAGATAGGTGAATTATCCTTTCATCTCAATTTATGTGCATTTTCTGGTAAAATAAATTTGTGATATTTACAACTACACAAAACAAAGTTTCTGCATAGCAAAATGAATACATCTGAACCCATTTTTAGCTGATTTCTTCCCACTAAATTTTAAACCTTTATTTATTTATTTATTTATTTTTATTGGTTGTTCAAAACATTACAAAGCTCAAGATATATCATCTTTCATACATTTGACTCAATTGGGTTATGAACTCCCATTTTTTCCCCAAATACGAATTGTAGAATCACATCGGTTACACATTCACACTTTTACATAATGGCATATTAGTGACTGTTGTATTCTGCTACCTTTCCTATCCCCTACTATCCAACCTCTCCTCCCCTCCCATCTTCCCTCTCTACCTCATCTGCTATTGTTCAATTCTCTCCATTGTTTCCCCCCCACTTCCCCTCACAACATTTTATATGCGATTTTGTGTAACATTGAGGGTCTCCTACAATTTTCATAAGCTTTCCCTTCTCTCTCCCTTTCTCTCCCCCCATTCGTCTTTGTTTAATGTTAATATTTTCCTCATGCTCTTCCTCCCTGTTCTGCTCTTATTTGCTCTCTTTATATCAGAGAAGACATTTGGCATTTATTTTTTAAGGACTGGTTAGCTTCGCTTAACATAATATGCTCTAATGCCATCCATTTCCCTGCAAATTCTATGATTTTGTCATTTTTGTGCTGTGTAATACTCCATTGTGTATAGATGCCACATTTTTTTTATCCATTAATCTATTGAAGGCCATCTAAGTTGGTTCCACAGTCTAGCTATTGTGAATTGTGCCGCTATGATCATTGATGTGGCAGTATCCCTATAGTAAGCTCTTTTAAGATCCTCAGGGAACAGTCCAAGAAGGGTGATAGCTGGGTCAAATGGTGGATCCATTTCCAGCTTTCCCAGGAATATCCATACTTCTTTCAAAATTGGCCTCACCAATTTGCAGTCCCACCAGCAGTGTACAAGTGTACACTTTTCCCCACATCCTCTCCAACACTTATTGTTGTTTGACTTCATAATGGCTGCTCATCTTACTGGAGTAAGATGGTATCTTAAGGTGGTTTTGATTTGCATTTCTCAGACTGCTAGAGATGGTGAGCATTTTTTCATGTACTTGTTGATTGATTGTATGTCCTCCTCTGTGAAGTGTCTGATTAGGTCCTCGGCCCATTTGTTGATTGGGTTATTTGTTATCTTATTGTTTAATATTTTGAGTTCTTTGTATATTCTGCATATTAGGGCTCTATCTGAAGTGTGAGGGGTAAAAATTTGTTCCCAGGATGTAGGCTCTCTATTTACCTCTCTTATTGTTTCTCTTCTTGAGAAAAAAACTTTTTAGTTTAAGTAAGTCCCATTTGTTTTTTTCTTGTTATTAACTCTTGGGCTATTGATGTCTTATTAAAGAATTTGGAGCCTGACCCCACAGTATATAGATCGTAGCCAACTTTTTCTTCTATGAGACGCAGTGTCTCTGATTTGATATCTAGCTCCTTGATCTATTTTGATTTAACTTTTGTGCATGGTGAGAAAACGGGATTCAGTTTCATTTTGTTGCATATGGATTTCTAATTTTCCCTGCACCATTTGTTGAAGATGCTATCCTTCATCCATTGCATGTTTATAGCCACTTTATCAAATATAAGAAAGTTGTAATTTTGTGGATTGGTTTCTCTGTCCTCCATTCTATACCATTTGTCCACCTGCCTGTTTTCGTACCAGTACCACACTGTTTTTGTTACTATTGCTTTGTAGTAAAGTTTGAACTCTGGTATCGCTATACCTCCCGATTCACACTTCCTGCTTAGAATTTCTTTTGCTATTCTGTGTCTTTTGTTTTTCTATATGAATTTCATGATTGCTTTATCATTTCTACAAGAAATGCCATTGGGATTTTGATTGGCATTGCGTTAAACCTGTATAGAACTTTGGGTAATTTCGCCATTTTGATGAATTTAGTTCTGCCTATCCATGAACAGGGTACATTTTTCCATCTTCTAAGATCTTTTTCTATCTCTCTCTTTAGGGTTCTGTGGTTTTCACCTCTTTTGTTAGGTTGATTTGCAAGTATCTTATTTTCTTTGAGGATATTGTGAATGGAGTGGTTTTCCTCATTTCAATTTCAGAAGTTTTGTTGCTGATATACAGGAATGCCTTTGATTAATGCGTGTTGGTTTTATATCCTTCATTTATTAACTCTAGCAGTTTCTTTGTAGACCCTTTTGGGTCTGTTAAATATATTACCATGTCATCCACAAATAGCGATAATTCAAGTTCTTCTTTTCCTATTTTTATGCCTTTAATTTCTTTTGTCTGTCTAATTTCTCTGGCTAGTATTTCAAGAACTAAATTGAATAGAAGTGGTGATAGAGGGCATCCCTGTCTTGTTCCAGATTTCAGAGGGAATGCCTTCAGTTTTCTCCATTTAGGATGATCCTAGCCTGAGGTTTAGCATATATAGCTTTTACAATGTTGAGGTAAGTTCCTGTTATTTCTAGCTTTTCTAGTGTTTTGAACATAAAGGGATGCTGAACTGTGTCGAATGTTTTTACTACATCTATCGAGATGATCATATGGTTCTTGTCCTTAAGTCTATTGATGTGGTGAATAGCATTTATTGATTTCCGTATATTGAACCAGCCTTGCATTCCAGGGAAGAATCCTACTTGATCATGGTGCACAACTATTTTGATATGCTTTTGGATTCAATTCACACGGATTTCATTGAGAATTTTTGCATCCAAGTTCATTAGAGATATTGGTTGTAGTTTTCTTTTTTGAAGTGTCTTTGTCTGGTTTTGGGATCAGGGTGATTTTGGACTCCGAGAATGAATTTGGAAGAGCTCCTTATTTTTCTATTTCTTGATATAGCTTGAAAAGTATTGGTACTAATTCTTCTTTGAAGGTTTTTTTGAACTCTGCTCTATACCCATCAGGTCCAGGGCTTTTTTTGGTTGGTAGTATTTTGATGGCTTCTTCTATTTCTTCCTTTGTTTTTGGTCTGTTTAAATTGTGTGTGTCTTCCTGACTGAATCTGGGCAGATCGTATGACTTAAGAAATTTGTCGATATTTTAACTATCTTCTATTTTATTGGAATATAGGGTTTCAAAATACTTTCTAATTATCTTCTGTATTTGTGTACTGTCTGTTGTGATATTGTCTTTTTCATTCCATATGTTAGTAATTTCAGTTGTCTCTCTTCTTCTCATCCTTAGCATGGCTAAGGGCCTGTAAATCTTATTTATTTTTTCAAAGAACCAACTTTTAGTTTTATCAATTTTTTCAATGTTTTTTTTTGTTTCAATTTCGTTGATTTCTGCTCTAATTTTAATTATTTCTTGTCTTCTACTACATTTGCTGTTGTTTTGCTCTTCCTTTTCTAGGTTTTTGATGTGTACTGTGAGTTTATTTATTTGTTGTTTTATTCTTTTTTTGAGGAAAGAACTCCAAGAAATGAATTTCGCTCTTAAAACTGCCTTCTTTGTGTCCCATAGATTCCAGTACAATGTGTCTGTATTGTCATTTGATTCTAAAAATATTTTTATCTCCTCCTTTATGTCTTCTGTAACCCATTGATCATTCAGTAGAATATTGTTCATTTTCCATGTGATGTAGGATTTTTCCTTCCTTCTTTTATCATTGATTTCCAGTTTCATTCCATTATGATCAGATATGGTGCATGGTATTTTCTCCACGCCTTTATATTTACTAAGAGTTGCCCAATGGCATAATATATGGTCTAACTTGGAGTAGGATCCATGTGCTGCTGAGAATAAAGTGTATCCACTTGATGATGGTTGATGTATTCTATATATGTCGGTTACGTCAAGGTTATTGATTGTGCTGTTGAATTCTATAGTTTCTTTATTCAGTTTTTTATAGAGGATCTGTCTAATGGCGAGAGCGGTGTGTTGAAGTCACCCATAATTATTGTGTTGTAGTCTATTTGACTCTTGAACTTGAGGCGAGTTTGTTTTATGAGCATTGCAGCTCAATTGTTTGGTGCATACCAATTGATAATTGTTATGTCTTGTTGGTGGATGGTTCCTTTTAACAATATATAGTGTCCTACTTTATCCCTTTTGATTAATGTAGGTTTGAAGTTGATTTTATATGATATGAGTATGGCCACTCCTGCTTGCTTCCGAGGGCCATATGAGTGGTATGATTTTTCCCAACCTTTCACTTTCAGCCTGTGTATGTCTTTACCTTTCATATGAGTCTCTCGAAGGCAGCATATTGTTGGATTTATTTTTTTGATCCAGGTTACTAGCCTATGTCTCTTGATTGGTGAGTTTAGATTTTTAATATTTAAGGTTACAATTGAAATATGATTTGTACTTCCAGTCATGTTTATTTATTTATTTATTTTAATTTGGGTAGTTTTTACTTTTTGGTTTTTTTCTTACCCCTTTACTGAGATACCTCCCGCTGTTAGTTTTGGGCACTATTTTTCAATTCCTCTTCTTGTAGTATTTTGCTCAAAATGCTTTGCAGTGCTGGTGTTCTGTCTGCGAATTCTTTTAGCTTTTATTTATCAGGAAGGACTTAATTTCATTGTCAAATCTGAAGCTTAATTTTGTTGGATACAGTATTCTTGGTTGGAATCCATTATTTTTCAGTGTTTGAAATACATTGTTCAAAGATCTTCTCGCTTTCAATGTCTGTGATGAAAAATCAATTGTTAACCTTATTGGTTTACCCCTGAATGTTATCTGCCTACTTTCTTTCGTAGCTTTTAATATTCTCTCCTTGTTCTGTATGTTGGCTATCTTCATAATTATATGTCTTGGAGTTTGTCTATTATGGTTTTGAATGTTTGAGGTCCTGTAGGCTTCCAGGATATGGCAATCCATTCCATCTTTCATCTCTGGGAAGTTTTCTAGAATTATTTCATTTAATATGTTGTTCATTCATTCGGTTTGAATTTCTATGCCTTCTTCTATCCCGATGACTCCCAATTTTGTTTTTTTTATGACATCCCATATCTCTTGAATAGTTGTTCATGGGATTTAAGCATGTTTTCTGTGTTGACTATATTCTTTTCAAGTTGACAAACTTTGTCTTCATTATCTGATGTTCTGACTTCTACTTGATCTAGTCTATTTGTAATATTCCTGTTTGAGTTTTTAATTTGGTTTATAGTTTCCTGCATTTCTAGAATTACTGTATGATTTTTTAAAAGATCTCTATCTCCTGGTAAAGCTTGTTCTTTGCCATTTGAATTTGTTTGTTTAATTCATTTTCAAAATATACTTTTATTCTTAGACTTGCTGCCTCATGTCTTCTCTCTTATTCCTTTCCATCTGAGTTAGGTATGACTTAAGTTTTTTCCCTATCCCTGTTTCTGATGCTTCTAGGTTCTCCTGTAGTATTAAGTTGTCCTTCATTGTTTGTACACCTTGTTTTCCCTTGTTTTTTCATGATGTTCACGTCATTTTCCAGCTCTATTTGATTGCTGTGTTTCTGCTCTCTTCTATAGATTTGTTATGGGTTTATATATCTCTGTTTTCTCTCCTTTGTGTTGGTAGACTATGCCTGCTTAAGTGGATTCCACTGTTAAGGAATTCTGAGGGCCGAGCTCCAGTGATGTCACCTCTCTGCTGTGGTGGGCCCCAGGCTCCTTGCCGGAGTGTCCGAATTGGGTGGGTGGACTGGATTGTCTCTGGTTGGTTTCAGCTCCCGGTCGCTGGCAGGCCGGCAGTCTCCAGCCACCCAGTAGCGCGGGCAGCTTGTGGTCTGTCTTCAGCTGGTTGGTGATCTCTAGCCACACAGTTGCGCGTTCGGTCGCCGGCAGGCGCGCGTTCTCCAGCCGTCAAGACATAGCGTCAGCAGGTGGGCTGGCGCCAGCAGGAAGGTGGTCTCCAGTTGCCCAGTCACACTGGCAGTGGGCCGGCGTTCTCCAGCCAGCCAGTCAGGAGGGCCTGGCCTCTAGTCCCCTGGTTTATCCTGCTAGTCCTGATTTCTCCTGCTAGACCAGATTTCTCCTGAGTGATGCTTCTCGGCAGCTCAAACTGTTCTCTGGGTCTGCCGTTTGTTGGGTGGGGAGGGTGTCTATTGGGAACCCTGGAACTCTATTGTTTTAATTTTTTTCGCTTGCCCATCGCCCCGCACTGGCTAGACAAGTTTCATTTTTGCCGCTGATGGGAAGGGGAGATGAAGGTCAGGTGCCTCTAGTTTTCCCCCAGTCTTTATGCAGACTTGCTCTGATTATTCCTCCCCCAAAAGCCTAGGAGATATTTTATGCGAATTCCCCTCTGTATGTGAGATGAGCTGAGAAACACACACCTGTTTTATTCTTGCAATCTGTCAGGGAGTGGTGGTGGTTACTTCAGCTCTCCAAGATGGTGGCTGTTGGTTTCCTTTGTGGAGTTTCTGCTTTGGGGCATAGAAATGTACTGCTAACTTCCCCGTCTGAAATCCCGAATTCAGCTGGGGGCTCAGTGGATGCTCAGCCAGCAGGATTCCACAGAATCCGCAGCAACGTTTCTCCCTGCTTGCTGGTCGCTTCTCGGTGGTGCCTCACCATTTGTAGACACAGGGCAGGTCACACGGATCAATCAGAATGGATCTCCAGTTGCACAAGTGGCTTGTGTTTGAGACTCAATTACCGGACCTCGGTGGTGGAAATCATTCTTCTAGGTTTCGGTAAACACCCATTTTCCTGTAAGATCCTAACAAGATAGTTTTTCATTGCTCAAACTCGTTATTCACTTGCGCAGTGGCAGGGTACACTGGGTGTGATACACTGTCTTCACAGCCATCTTGCAATGCCGAAATATTAGGATTTGGATGCACCATTTACTGAAAACTGTTTCAGTACTAGGAAAAAATATGTATTTCAGGTGAATGAATATTTCTGAGAATAATTTTTTAAAAATTGGATTATAAATCCACATACATGAATATGAATGAATTTAGGTAGTGCAAAATAAGACACAAATATTTCATATTTTGAAAAATCTGGAGAGTATATATATATATATACACACACACACACACACAGACATTAAAAACTAGCAATATATATGCCAATCAAAATTCATCATGAAATACATATCATCCACAGACCCAAAAATATTCATATACTGAACATGGATTTATGTATAATGTTGTTCAACGAGGAGGCTTACCCATAGTTTGAATTTTCAGTTCCAACAGCATTTAGGAGGAGTGATCTCTTCTCACAATTTGTATTTGCCAAGTCAGTCACCTCACAAAAATGTACGTGTGATACCAGGTACAATTCTATATGTGCATATAAAATTACATGTGCTGAATAGGCTACAGAGAAAAGGAGACAGGAATTCACATATTTGTTAACTTTCAAAACACACGGAGAACTATTTCAACAAAAAAAATGACTAGATTTATAACTCCTACCCTATATAATGCAAAAGGCAATTCCAACTATACACCATGCCTCCTCTGAACTGCTTGTATTTCTATTCTGTTTTGGTTATTATTCTCTATCATATTACGATTAGTAGTCAGAGTCTAGTATGGTAGGGGTTAGAGTCAGGGATTCAGTATTTCGAATGGAAAATTGGAAAATGTATCCAATGTGTATGCAAATATGTGCCACACAAAATCTTCCCACTCCTCCAGAACAATGGCTTGACATTATCTTCGCCCCAAGTAAGACATAATTAGAGGAGAAGAATTAGAAAATCAGTGAATACTTCTCTGGAATGTAATATGCTAAGAAGTTCACTACCTTGAAGGTGGTACAGGAGTTTCCAAAAGTAAGGGACAGGGTGAACACTCCATAAACATGGAGCTCTGCTGGCCTAAAGATTTCTTGAGAAATTTCCTCTGACGTTGGGCACTTGAAACATATGTTGTTATGAGGAGCTTTAGCTTCCTTTGTACTGAGATCATCAAAGCTGGGTCTGCACCTATGTGACCTGTAAAACATAGTTTCTTATTTTCCAATTAACATGAGACACCAGTCCTGAATTTGATCTTTGTAGGTAAACTGTGGCCACTGGGTTCTAAGTGTCTCCCTGTGTGGACTGTGAAGCCATTTGTTCATCCTCCAATTTTCATGGTGTTTCTTGCTGCTGTATTTGCTTATGAAGTAAAAAAAAGATCACCTGGGACACAGTGCTTGAGGGAGTTCTGTCACGTGTGGTGGGTCAGGGTCTGCAAGAGAATATACCAACAATGCTTCTATTCCACATAGCTTTTCCCCTTGACCACAGCAACATAATTCTCAACATTGCCCTGAAACCTCTCTATATAACAAGATACCATTACATATAAGGGTCTGCTGGCTGCACCATGTCAGTCACAAGGCATTTGGAAGCCAATGGAAGATCAACATGGCCCCACCACAGATGTTTTATCACACACCTCCCCTCCTCTGATCTAGGCCCACTACTCAGCAGGCTCCAATTTACTGGCATCTCTGTTATACACCATTTTGATGAAACCTAGTCAATCAAGGCACTGTCTGGTATACTCATGATCAGCAACCGGTTTTCCAAATTTTCTCCAGTGCCACCTGGTCATGGAAATTTCAATAATTTTATTGTATTTATCTAGCCATTTTTCACGGATGAAGATGGAGGCACTGTGGATTTCAATTTGTACAGGAACCATTAAATGATGAGAAACCTCATTTCGATGAATGCTCTGTAGAACTGTTAAAGACAAGGCTTCCCAGGGAGTGGCCAAAATGTCACATGAAATCAGACCCATTGAGGTCTACAATGTGAGGTCCATGTGTGTTTTGACTGTCACCTATGCCTACCAAGTCTTTCAGAAAAAAAAATCATGTGGTATCCTGGCTGAGATTCCCAGTGCTCTGTGGAAAGCCACCCTGGGCCTAGATCTCAGTTTCCAAGGGAGACTCTCATGCGTGCCCTCCTAGAATCCCAACACAATTCATGGCACAAGTTCTCTGAGATCAGATCCAGAATGCACTCTCTAAGTGTAATCACACCAGAGTTCAAGCCCATGTGGACCCAGGCATCTCCTTTAACAGCCACATAATGACCACAATTAAACCAAAACACTCCCACATGGCCCTCATCTTTTTCCATATAGATACTCATCATAACCTCTGGCTGGAGGTTTCCATGAGGGGCACATTCCAAGACAGTGTCCAAAATAAGCTCCCTTGCCCCTCATTTGCCTAAAGTCAGGGTGGCCTGGACATACTTCCTGTGAACCCGGAGTGATCAAATAGGCATGCCGTTAATACTGCACCGCTTCTTCAATTTGAGGCCTACTGAGTTAGAGGTATAGATTCTTTATGTAAATTAGAGTCATGAGAAAACCCAAGCACCTTTGCAGGGCTTTGAAGAACTCAATTGACACAAAGGATCCCTATTCTCACTTGATAGAGGTCAGGAACCTCACAGAGGAAAGCGAGACTTTATCCACAATGACTGGTGTATTTGCCATTTTGGTTTTGGATGCACACATGGGATCTTTCTTTAGATCCATCTGGTGCTGAGAATCTAAGCCACAACCTCACACAGGGCCAAGATGCTAATTCAGACACATCCCTTTCCAAAGCAATTAAGCAAAGAGCCACAGGTGATGCCCAATCATTTCCATTTGAAAACTGTTTACTTCAGGCTTCACAAAGGGGTGGCCAGAGCAAGAACTTCCTGACATTCAGTTCATCAGAACAATATATAAGCAAAATGCCCAAAGCAGGGTTTTTCCACTGAGATTTTCCTGGTCACACTGATATCTGAGTTTTTTGAGATGCTCGCCATTCCCTTCAGCTATCCAGTACATGGCCATGTCACAGAGCTTGGAGGTGGTATATATGTTGGACACAAAACCATGATCCTATTCTGGAGAGTGAACAGAGTTCATGAATAAACCTGGAAATTAGGAATGTATTAGGTTATGCCCATCTTTAAGTAAAGCCGCAAACCATTCATAAATTGGGCAGGATGAAATGGGAAGCTTTCTACTAGACAGGACACATCCATTGATGCACTCTCTTTTCTAATGTCTACAACCACGGACACCATGGGATACACAGACATAGAAACACTCTCCTTTTCAAACGACTTACGAGAAACAGTTCACTCCAAACCAAACAAACCACCTTTTTTTCCTATTCTCACAACATGAGACAAAATCACAAACTCACAACCACACCCACAAAGGCACCTTTTTACCCTAAGTAGGTCTGTGACTCTATGGAGTGTCCTCTGACTGGTGGGCCACACAATGTTCCCCCGAAATGTCCTGTCCTGTCTCAGATATGGTCTCCTTGGCCATCTCTATGAAGTTGTCAGGAGCCAGCGGTGGGCCACTATCTGCTTTTTCAGGAAAGGCCCCTAATCAGAGCTCTCTTGGCTTTTGGCCATTCTAACATCAGTAGGTACAAAGAAAGACTGACTCTGTCCTTGGTAATTCCAAACAAGTGAACCCACTGGGACTGGTACTGGGACTGGCTCTGTGTGCCTGGCTTCCAGGATTCTAAGTTCAGAGAGTTCCATCACCAAGGGAGTAAGGTGAGGTCACTTCCTTCAGGAACTGAATGAGGTCACTGCCTTGGCAAACACTTTATCCTAACAGTTGCTTCCAAGTATCTCATTAGATGGAGGCTTCCCCTACTTCCTGTGAAACATTCACAAGTTAGAATGGTATATCAACCATAGGAACCCGGTAATAGCTCTCCACACAGGCCTGGTTTGGTCCATCTCCTCTACATTGAGAAGAGAGGTTCTGATTCAGACACATCCCGTCATCCTGACCAGGTATTTTGCCATGGAAGATTACTTTTGCTTTCTCAGGTCCTCCATAGCTGACTACATATTCTCCAGGGATCATTTCTGCATTGAACTTGTGGTTCTCAACAGGTGAAAGATCCCCTACATTCCTGTATTGTAAGACCAACTCTGTCCCTGCTCTTCTTTAAATTTACATTGAGGGAACAGTGTATTGTTAGGGTTAATAAAATGTTTGATTTGGGTTAGAAATCATTCTGCTGGATGAATAATGGTATTGGGAACCTGCGATATTTTTAAAAATATAGAGGTGAAATATATAAATGAAAAAAGAAAGTCTAGATAATTTTGAAGCCCAGAGGGGCAATGGGCCCTTCATTGGGATACTTAGCTTTGATTTACGTTGTGCACAGATATCTCAGATAAATCGATATACAATGGCATAGGACCTTGTTCCTTTTATGATTAAAATTCGAAGAGAACATCCAGTCAAAAAGGGATAGTAAGTAGGATTAGATAGATATTCGGTAGGTTAACAAAGAAGAGTGAGTATAGGATTTGGAACAAAAGTGCTTTAGCAATAGGGTTTGGGTTAAAGTGTGAAAGTAAATATCAGCACACTTGAAGGGTCAGTCACAATGATGAACAGTGGAAAATATGTAGGAAAGCAGATATCAATAGAGATATTACAAAATCAACAAATGGGCCAAGGACCTGAACAGACACTTCTCAGAAGAAGACATACAATCAATTAATAAGTACATGAAAAAATTCTCACCTTCTCTAGCAGTCAGAGAAATGCAAATCAAAACCACCCTAAGATACCATCTCACTCCAGTAAGATTGGCAGCCATTAGGATGTCAAACAATAATATGTGCTAGCGAGGATGTGGGGAAAAGGGTACACTTGTACATTGCTGGTGGGACTGAAAAATGGTGCGGCCATTATGGAAAGCAGTATGGAGATTCCTGGGAAAGCTGGGAATGGAACCACCATTTGACCCAGCTATCGCCCTCCTCGGACTATTCCCTGAGGACCATAAAAGAGCATGCTATAGGGATACCGCCACATCAATGATCATAGCAGCACAATTCACAATAGGCAGACTGTGGAACCAACCTAGATGCCCTTCAATAGATGAATGGATAAAAAATAATGTGGCATCTATACACAATGGAGTATTATGCAGCACTAAAAAATGACAAATTCATGGAATTTGCAGGGAAATGGATGGCATTAGAGCAGATTATGCTAAGTGAAGCTAGCCAATCCTTAAAATACAAATGCCAAATGTCTTCTTTGATTTAAGGAGAGCAATTAAGAACTGAACAGAGGGAAAGAGCATGAGGAAAATATTAACATTAAACTGAGACAAGTGATGGGAGGGAAAGGGAGAGAGAAGGGAAATTGCATGGAAACGGAAAGAACCCTCATCGTTATACGAAATCACATATACGAGGTTGTGAGGGGAAAGGGGGGGAAGGGAGAGAACGGAACAACAACAGATGAGGTAGAGAGGGAAGATGAAAGGGGAGGGGAGGGGGGATAGTAGGGGATAGAAAAGTCAGCAGAATACAACAGTCACTAATATGGCATTATGTAAACATTGTGAATGTGTAACTGATGTGATTCTGCAATCTGTATTTGGGGTAAAAATGGAAATGCATAACTCACTTGAATCAAATGTATGAAAGATGAAAAAAAAATTTAAAAAGTACTAAATTGGCTCATCGTAACAATAAAAAAAGAGATATTACAAAATCAGGCAAAGTATAAAGTGAGTGATATGATTAGATATTTGCAACAGGGTTGATTTTGAATATATAATCTTAGGAAGAAACAAATATGTAGTCACCAATAGGATTGATATTTGAGAGCATTAGGCAACCTGAACATGGAAGTAATCCATGTTCACTTTCCATTTAGGCTTTAGTACAATAATAAGTGTGAACTTTGCATTTTGTGTCCAGAATATTACTGTGATAAAATGTATATGTAGATTAGGTGACATGAGTATTTCTTTCACCATTTCTGCGAGTAATATTTTGAAGACATATACATAAGTATTGGTTGTACAAAAAGCTGTACCCTGTGTCTATGAATATACAGATAATGCATGAATAGACCATACTGTGAATAAATAGTATAGCTGGTTCCACTTTAAATAATGGATTGAATTGATATTCACAAAGGAGTGGTCTGAGGCAGAAACCTTCCTGAAATTCAGGGCAACAGAACAATAGGTAAACAAAACGCACAAAGCAGGGTTTCTCCACTGAGACTTTCCTGTTCACACTGATATCTGAGTTTTCAGAGATGCTCGCCTTTCCCTTCAGCTATCCAGTACATAGCCATATCACATAGCTTGGAGGTAGTACATATCTTGGACACAAAACAATGAGGCAATTCTGGAGAGTGTCCAGAATTCAGGATGTAAACAGAAACTTTGAAAGATAGCAGGTGTTTCCCTTCAATAAGGAAAGCTGCAGTCCATTAATAAATCAGGCAGGATGAATGTTGCGAAGCTTTCTCCTAGACAGGACACATCCATTGATGCATTTTCTTTTCTAATGTCTACAACCACGGACAGAGTGGGATACACAGACATAGAAGCACTCGCCTTGTCAAAGGACTTACTAGAAACAGTCCACGCCAATTCAAACAAACAGCCTTTCTTACATCTTCTCAGAACTTGAGAAAAAACCATACACACACCTACACCCACAAAGGCACCTCCTTTGTGGAGTGTCCTCTGAATGGTGGGCCATACTATATTCCCCCAAAATGGCCTGTTGTATCTCAAATCTGGTCTCCTTGGCCAACTCTGTGCAGTTGTCAGGAGCCAGCGGTGAACCAATACCTGCTTTCTCAGAAAGGTCTTTCTTCAGAGCTTTCCTGGCATTTGGCCATTCTCACATCTGTTGGTACTAAGAAAGACTGACTCTGTGCTTGGTAAATTGAAACAAGTGAGACCACAGGGACTGGGACTGCGACTGGCTCTGGGTGCCTCTCTTCCTGGATCCCAAGTTCAGAGAGTTCCATCACCAAGGAAGTGAAGTGAGGTCACTTCCTTCAGGAACAGAATGAGGTCACTGCCTTGGCAACCTCTTTGTCCTAACAGTAACTTCTAAGGGTCCCATGAGATGGAGTCTGTCCCTTCTTTCTGTCACACTTTCACAAGTTAGAATGGTATATCAACCATAGGCACCTGGGAAGAGCTCTCCACACAGGCCTGATTTGGTCCATCTTCTCTACATTTAGAAGATAGAGGTTGATTCAGACACATCCATTCATCTTGACCAGGTTGTTTACCATAAAAGATGACTTTTCCTCTCTCAGGTCCTTCATAGCTGCCTATATCTTCTCCAGGGATCATTTCTGCATGGACCTTTGATGTTCTCAGAAGGTGGAAGATCCCCTACATTCCTGTATTGTAAGACCAACTCTGTCCCTCCTCTTTTGTAAAGTTAGATTGAGGGAACAGTGTATGTTTAGGGTTAATAACATGTTTGATTTGGGTTAGGAATCTCTCTGCCCCATGAATAATGGTATTGGGAACCTGTGATATTTACAAGAATATATAGGTGAAATGTAAGTATGAAAACAGAAATCTAGGTAAGATTCGAAGTCAGAAGGGCATTGGGTCCTTGAGTGGGATTCTTAGGTTTGAATTATGTTCTGCATATATGTCTCCGACAAATTGAAATACAATGGTTTAGGACCTTATACCTTGGATGATTAATTGTCGAAGAGAACATCGAGTCAAAAAGCAATAGTCAGTAGGATTAGGAAGATAGTCAGTAGGTTTAGAAATAAGAGTGAGTATAGGATTTAGACCAAAATTTCTTTAGCAATAGGGTCTCGGGTAGACATTGAATGTAAATATCAGCATATGTGAAGTGTCAGACACAATGATGAACTGGGGAATATATGTAGGAAAGCAGATATCAATAGAGATATAAGGAAATCAGGCAAAGTATAAACTGAGTGATAGGATTAGACATTTTCAACAGGCTTGAAGTTGAATATATAATCTTAGAAAGAACAAATATGTAGTCACCAATAGGATTTACATTTGAGAGCATTAGGCAACCTGGATATGGTTGTTTTTAGTAATCCATGCTCACTTTCCATTTAGGCTTTGATACAATCATGAGTATGACCTTTGTTTTTTGTGTCCAGAATATTACTGTGATAAAAAAAGAAATATATATATATATATATATATATATATATATATATATATATATATATATATATATATATATATTGATAGATAGATAAGGTGACATGTTTATTTCTTCTACCATTTTTGGGAGCAATGTTTTGAAGAGGTATAAATTAGTATTGGGGGAACAAAGAGGTGTACACTGTGTCTATGAATATAGAGATAATGCATTAATAGACCATACTGTGAATAAATAGCATACCTGGTTCCAACTTTAATAATGGATTGAATTGAAATGTGAAAATGTACAGGAAATCTTATATTGATATTCACACATTCATTCCAACCACTTATACATCTAATGGTAATATTAATGTTATGGTTTATCTTGAAGAGTGTGTGGGTTTAGCTTCAAAATTGATTATGGAAATCGAAAATAATGTGTTTGGAAAGAAGTCTCATGAAAAGACCAGTCAAGTAACATGGAGGAATACATGTGTTCTGAAGCAGGAAGTGATTAAAAGTGAAACAAATTCCTATAAATTTCTGAACTTGTGAATGAAATATATAACCTATGATGTGCAAAAACTGAAGAAATAGTAATGTACCAGTGTTGAATTAAAATGAATGTCAAAATAGACATCATGTCCCATAGGAATATACTTGCATTGATGTTAAACTGGGTCAGTTACTGTAGAAATATTAGGATTTGTAAGCACCATTGATTGAAGTTAGTTTTCAGCACTGGGAAACAAATATGTATTTCAGGTAGATGATTATTTCTGAGAATAATCTTGTGAAAAGTTGATTATAAATCCACATACATGAACATGAATGAATTTACGGAGTGTATATAAGAAAAATATATTTCATATTTTATAAAATCTGTAGAGTGTATGTATATATATATATATATATATATATATATATATATATATACAAAAAAACACAAAAATTCATTGAAAAGTATCAATATATATATGCCAATCGTAATTCATCATGTAATATATATCACCCTCAGATGCAAAAATATTTATTTTACTAAACATGGGTTTATGTATAATATTGTTCTAATAGGAAGCTCACCCATAGTTTGGATTTTCAGTTCCAACAGCGTTTAAGAGGACTGATCTCTTCTTACAATTTGTTTCTGCCAAGTCAGCCAACTCATAAAAATATACGTGTGATACCAAGTAGGAATCTATATGTGCATATAAAAAGTACAAGTGCTGAGTAGGCTACAGAGAAAGGGAGACAGGAATTCACATATTTGTTAACTTTAAAAACGCATGGAGAGAGCTGGGGATGTGGCTCAAGTCGTAGCGCGCTCGCCTTGCATGCGTGCGGCATGGGTTCGATTCTCAGCACCACGTGCAAACAAAGATGTTGTGTCCGCCGATAACTAAAAAAATAAATATTATAGAATTCTCTCTCTCCTCTCTAACTCTCTCTTTAAAAAAAAACACATGGAGGACTATTTCAATTAAAAATTGAGTAGATTTATAAAACCGACCCTTTATCATGCAAGAGGGAAGTCCAACTATACACCATGCCTCCTCTGAACTGCTTGTATTTTCATTTTTTTTGTTTATTTTTCTCCATCATATTAGGATTAGTAGTCAGAGTCTAGTAGGGTATGAGTTAGTGTCAGGGATTCAGTATTTCGAATGGAAAATTGGAAAATGGATCAATGTGTATGCAAATGTGTACTACAAAAAAATTTTCCCACTCTCATTCAGAACAATGCCTTGACATTACCTTCACCCCAAGTAAGACACAATTAGAGGAGAAGAGTTAGAAAATCTTTGAATACATATCTGAAATTGAAAATGCTTAGGGTTCACAACCTTGGAGATTGTAGAGGAGTTTCCAAAAGTAAGGGACAGTGTAAAAACTCTACAAACATGGAGATTTGCCTGCCTAAAGACGTCTGGAGAAACTGTCTCTAGGTTGGGCACTTGAAATATATGTTTTTGTGAGGATCTTTAGCTTCCTTTCCAGTGAGACCATCAAAGCTGCGTCTTCATCTCTGTGATCTGGAGGACATGGTTTATAATTTTCCAATAAACATGAAGCAGCAGTGCTGAATTCTCTCTTGTATGTAAACTGTGGCCACTGGGGGCTAAGTGTCTCCCCATATGGACTGCGAAGCCATTTTATCATCCTCCACTTTTCCTAATGTTTCTTCCTGCTGCACTCGGAGTTTGGTATTTGCTTCACGAAATACAAGGAGTTCAACTGGGACAGAGTGTTGCCGCGAGTTCTGTCACGTGTGGTGGATCAGGGTCTGCAGGAGAATGCACCAACAGGGCTTGTATACCACATAGGATGCCCCCTTGACCATAGCAACCTGATTCTGAACATTGCACTGAAACCTCTCCATATAACAAGTTGCCTTTACATATAAGGGTCTGCTGGCTGCACCATGTCAGTCACAAGCCATTTGGAAGCCAATGGCAGATCCACATGGCCCCACCTCAGATGTTTTATCACACATTTGCTCACCACTGCTCTAGGCCCACTACTCAGCAGGATCCAAATTATTGAGATCTCTGTTCTACACCATTTTCATCAAAACCAGTCAATCAAGGCACTGTCTGGTACACTCGTGATCAGCAACAGGACATCCAAATGTTCTTCATTGCCACCTGGTCATTGGAATTTCAAAAATTTCATGGTATTTATCTAGCCAATTTTCAATTATGAAGTTGGAAGCACTATGGCTTTCAAATCATTCAGGAATCATTCAATGGTGAGGAAGCTCATTTCAATGAAAAATTTGAAGAACTCTCACAGGCAAGGCTTCCCAAAGAGTGGCCTAAAAGTCACATGAATCCAGGCCCATCGAGGTCTACAATTGAGGTCCATGTGTGTTTTGACTAGCAAATATGGCTTCCAAGTCTTTCAGAAAAAAATAATTTGATATCCTGGCTGAGATTCCCAGTGCTCTGTGGAAAGCCACCCTAGGACTAGATCTCAGTTTCCAATGGAGATTCTCATGCATGGCCTCCTAAATTCTTAACACAATTCATGGCAATACTTCTTTGATGATTGATCCAGAACTGAGTGTTTAAGGGGAATGACACCAGAGTTCAAGCCCAGGTGGATCCAGTCATCTCTTCCAACTGCCACACGAATGACTACAATTAAAACCAAAACACTTCCACATGGTCCTCACCTTCTTCCAGAGAGACACTCATCATTACCTCTGGCTGGAGTTTTTCATGTGGGACGCATCCCAAGAGAGTGTCCGAAATAATCTTTCTTGCCCCTCATTTGCCTAAAGTCAGGGTGGCATGGTCACCCTTCCTGTGAACCTGGAGTGATCCAATAGGCCTGCTTCTCCAATTTGAGGCCTACTGACTCTCAGGGATAGATTCTTTAAGTGATTTGGAGTCACAAGAAAACACAAGCACCTCTGCAGTTCTTCAAAGAACTCACTTGACCTAAAGGATCCCTATTCTCACTTGATAGAGGTCAGAATCCTAACAGAGGAAGGCAAGAGACTCATCAACAATGACAGATTTTGGCCATTTTTGTTTTGATTGCACACATGCAATCTATCTTTAGATCCATCATGTGCTGAGAATCTAAGCCACAACCTCATACAGGGCCAAGAGGCTGATTTAGACACATCCTTTTACAAGCAATTAAGCAAAGATCCACAGGTGATGCCCATTCATTTCCATTTGAAAACTGTTTTCTTCAGGCTTCACAAAGGGGTGGCCTGAGGCAAAGACCTTCCTGACATTCAGGACAACAGAACCATAGGTAAGCAAATGAACCAAAGCAGGGTTTCTCCACTGAGAATTTCCGGGTCACACTGATATCTGAGTTTTCTAAGATGTTCCCATTCTCTACAGCTATCAAGTATATGGACATGTCTCAGAGCTTGGAGGTGGTACATATCTTGGAAACAAAACCATGAGACTATTCTGGAGAGTGGCCAGAATTCAGGAAGAAAACAGGAACTTAGGAATTTAGTAGGTGTTGCCCATCCATAAGGCAAACCAAAGTCCATTCTTCAATTAGGCAGGATGAATGCTGGGAAGTTTTCTACTAGACAGGACACATCCTTTGATGCCTTCTCTTTTCTAATGTCTACAACCACGGACACAGTGGGATACTCAAGACTTAGAAACACTAGCCTTGTCAAACGACTTACTAGAAACAGTCCACTCCAACCCAAAAAAACTGCCTTTTCTATCTATTCTCAGAACATGAGAGAAAAGCACAAACTCACTGAACACCCACAAAGGCACCTCCTTAACCCAAGTAGGTCTGTGACTATCTGGAGTGTCCTCTAACTGGTGGGCCATACTATGTTCCCCTGAAATGGCCTGTCCTTTCTCAGATCTGGTCTCCTTGGTCAACACTGTGAAGTTGTCAGGAGCCAGTGGTGAACCAATACCTGCTTTCTCAGGAAAGGCCCCTCTTCAGAGCTCTTCTGCCATTTGACAATCCTCATATCAGTCGGTACCAAGGAAGACTGACTCTGTCCTTGGTAAATCCAAACAAGTGAGACCACTGGGACTGGGACTGGGACTGGCTCTGGGTGCCTGGCTTCCTGCATCACAATTTCAGATTTTTTGATCACCAAGGAAGAGAGGTGAGGTCACTTTCTTTAGGAACTGAATGAGGTCACTACCTTGGCCACCACTTTGTCCTAACAGTTGCTTCGAAAGGTCCCATGAAATTGAGGCTGCCCCTACTTCCTTTGACACTTTCACAAGTTAGAATGGTATATCAACCATAGGCACCTGTAAACAGCTCTCCACACAGGCATGGTTTCATCAGTTCTCTACATTACGAAAGGAGAGGCTGATTCAGACACATCCCTTCATACTGACCCTGTTGTTTGCCATGGAATATGACTTTTCCCCTCTTAGGTCCTTCATAGCTGCCTGCAACTTCTTCAGGGTATAATTTCTGCATGGTCCTTTGATGTTCTCAGCAGGTGGAAGATCCCCTACATTACTGTATTGTAAGATAAACTCTGTCTCGGCTCTTCTGTAAAGTTAGTTTGAGGGAACAATGTATGGTTAGGCTTAATAACATGTTTCATTTGAGTTAGGAATCATTCTGCTTAATGAATAATGGTATTGGGAACTTGCAATATTTACAAGAATATATTGGTGAAATATAAGTTTGAAAACAGAAATCTAGATAAGATTTGAATCCAGGAAGGGCATTGGGCTGTTGATTGGGATACTTAGCTTTGAATTATGTTCTGCACAGATGTCTCAGATAAATCAATATACAATGGCATAGGACCTTGTACCTTGGATGATTGCTTGTCGAAGAGATCATCCAGTCAAAAAGGGATAGTCTTTAGGATTAGGAAGATAGTCGGTATGTTAGAAAAAAGAGTGAGTATAGGATTTGGACCAAAAGTTCTTTAGCAATAGGGTTTCGGATAAAGAGTGAATGTAAATGTCAGCACATGTGAAGAGTCAGTCACAATGATGAACTGAGGAAAATATGTAGGAAAGCAGATATCAATAGAGACATTAGGAAATAAGGAAAATATAAAGTGAGTGATAGGATTAGTCATTTTCAACAGGGTTGAGGTTGAATATATTATCTTAAGAAGAAACAAATATGTAGTCACCAATAGGATTGATTTGAGAGCGTTAGGCAACCTGGATATGGATGTGTTTAGTAATCCATGCTCACTTTCCATTTAGGCTTTGGTGAAAGGTTAATAAAATAGGTACTTGTTACTTACTGTTTTTCTGTATGCTTAACAAAACACTGTTGAAGTCTTGAGGACTGTTTGCTAATCTTGTTTCCAGAATGTGCTGTCCCCAACTGCCAAACTGCAAATGTATACCCTCACCCGTTTGCACGCAAACCACCCACTTGCCCTGACCCATCAATAAACTTCCCTCCCTGCCCTCTCCAAGGAAAGCATATAAGCTCTGCTTAAGCTGTTCTCATTGCTCTCTGCTCTATTCAAGTGAGCTCTGAGCCCCAGAATGCTGGACCCATAATAAACCATTTACTGTTGCTTGAGACATTCCTCTGGTGGTCTCTTCCTCTGATGCTTGCCCGACCTTTACATCTGGAGGCACGAGCAAGATCCGGCAGCGGCGGATGAAAGATCCCCAAGGGGCTCTTTTCAGGGTAAGTAAGGGAACTCTTTTTGGTTTTAGGTTTCAGGTTAGGGCTTGGCAAAATGGCTATTGGTGATGAGCGTGAGCTCTCTCTGACAGAGGCTGACATACGTGTCACAGAGCCACAGGCCACGTCCCTGGGGGATGCCCCAGAGGACTCAGGAAATCGAGGAACAATAGTCTCCTTGACTCAGTGATATTTTGCTTCGGATTCAGTATTGCCAGCCCATCAGGTTTTGCCGGCTACTCAGTCCTGGCCTCAGTATTGGACGTCCATTGCCTGTCTTTATTGTCTTGTCTTGTCAGTGTAGTGTGTGATTTCTTTCACTGTTTGTGTATCTCTCATTTTGGGACAGAGCACTTCAACACCTCTCTTCCTGACCCTTGATCACTGGACCAAAGTCTGTGCAAGGCCCAGAATCTTTCTTTTTCAGTAAATTGCTGGACCTGGCAGACCCTCTGTGCCTCAGAATGACCCACCTTTGGAGTTGGATAGCCCCTAGAAACATCTACTTCCCACTAATTTGAAACGTCAGAGATTTTGTCTTTCAACCGGGGCCACATAGACATCCAGATCAACAGCCATATATCTTAACTTTGCAGGACCTCTGCAAATCTCCTCCTACATGGGTGAAGCCTTTCTTTGTCTCTGCGCCCACTCCTACTCCTTCCACCATGATTCTATCTCACAAACCCTCTGCTCTTCCTCCTCCAACCTCTGTTCTCCCTGAGTCTCAAGACTCTACTGGACTCTCCTACCCTTCTTATCCGCTGCCGTCGTCCACCAACCCCCAACAACCTCTAAGTGATTCCTTTGCTGCTGACTCAGCCTCTCCGCCATTGGAGAAAGCTAGGCCGGCCCAGCGCCCACCAGATGACTCCCCCTTGTCACACACACAGCCCCTCCTTCCCTGGAGAAAGCTGGCCCGGCTAAAAGAACTCAAAGAACTCCCTGGCGTTTTCACACCTGCCTACTTGGGATGACTGCCAACAAATCCTAGGGATTCTCTTCATGACAGAGGAACGAGAGAGAAACTTTCTGGAAGCTAGAAAAAAATATCCTCGGACCAGATGGGTGACCAACACAACTTCCCAACATAATCAAAGCCGGCTTACCCTTGAACTGACCCAACTGGGACCCCGACACCTTTGAAGGTAGGGAGCATCTGTCCACTTATTGCCGGGCCCTAATAGTGGGTTTCCAACCGGCCGCTAGCCAACCAAATAATTTGGCCAAGGTAAGAGAGATTATTCAAGGGCCTGATGAATATCCCTCTATGTTTCTAGAGAGAATTATGGAGGCGTATAGGAGATATACTCCTTTCGATCTTCAGGCAGAGAATCAAAAGACATATGTCATGATGGCCTTCATTGGGCAAGCTGATCTGGATATTAAAAGAAAGTTACAATACTTAGATGGATTACAAGATATGACTTTGAGAGATTTACTCAGGGTAGCCGAGAAAGTATCCTATAAGAGAGAAACAGAGAGAACGAAAGGGAGCAAAGGGAGGATGACAGATGAAAAAGACAGATGAAGGTATTAACCAAGGTCCTGGTCACAACAATAAATAGGCCAGAAATTAAGAAACAGGGAGACAAGAAACGATACCTGGGTCCCCACCAGAGGCCACCCTTGGCCTCAGATCAATGTGCCTACTGTAAAGAAAAAGGACACTGAGCCAAAAAGTGCCCTAGAAAGAGACAGCCACGCCAGACAGCCTTTCTGACTCTGGAGGTTGACTGAGAATGTCGGGGCTCAGATCCCTTCCCCGAGCTCAGGGTAACTTTTGAAGTGAAGGGGACCCCATAAACTTTGAAGTGGATACAGCAGCAGTATACTCAGCCCTTAAGGCCCCACTGGGCCCTCTATCAAATAAAAGGTCTCTAGTTCAAAGGGCTAACAGCAGTAAATATCAGACTTAGTCAACTAAGAGGACCATGGACATGGGGAAAGGAAAAATCCAACATTCCTTCCTAGTAATCCCAGAATGCCTGGCCCCATTGATGGGCAGAGATCTGCTCAGTAAGCTCCGGGCCAAAACAACTTTTAACCCCGAAGGCCCCAAAATGAAATTTCTAAATCCTTCATTAAAAACTCCTATAGTCATGGCTTTATAAATGTCAGTCAAAGATGAACATCCAATTTTCACACACCCCAAGAATGATCAAACAGGCAAGCTACCCCAGAAATGGATAACAGATTACCCAGATGCCTGGGCAAAAATTGTTGGGTTAGGACTAGCCATGAAACAACCTCCAAGAACAGTGGAGTTAAAAACCTCAGCCTCCCCAATCAATGTCAAACAACATCCTCTGAGCAAAAATGCTAAAGATGGGTTAAGGCCCCATATTCAGAAATATCTGGCTTTAGGGTCCTAAGGCCCTGTCAATCGGCCTGGAACACTCCCCTGCTACCAGTAAAAAATCCAGGAACTGGGGACTATCCCCGTTCAAGACCTAAGAGAGATCAACAACAGAGTGCAGGACATTCACCCCACGGTAAATAATTTGTACAATCTGCTTATCACTCTGAACCCTGAGTAGAAATGGTATGGACATAAAGATGCTATCTTTTGCATGCCTCTGCATAAAGACAGTCAGTTTCTGTTTGCTTTTGAGTGGGTAGACCCAGAAACCGGAACGTATGGTAAACTAACATGGACTAGACTCCCACAGGGGTTCAAAAACTCCCCCACTCTCTTTGATGAAGCCCTCCACAGAGATGTCAACAACTTCAGAACTATGCACCCCGAAGTCACCCAGCTTCAATACGTGGATGACCTGCTACTGCAGCCAACACCAAGGAAAACTGTGAGTCTGGGAACCAAGCACTATTATGTAAGCTTGCTCAACTCGGGTATAGAGCTTCTTCCAAAAAACCCCAAATTTGCCAGCAAGAAGTAGTCTTCCTGGGCTATTCCCTTAGAGGTGGTAAACGTTGGCTCACTGAGCCCAGAAAACAAACGGTTGTGCAGATACCCCCCCCCCCAGCAGCAGACAACACAAAGAGTTTCTTGGGACTACTGGGTTTTGCATGTTATGGATTCCTGTGTTTGTGTCCTTAACTTCTCCTTTATACCCGCTGTTAAAGGGAGATGCCCAATTCCAATGGACCCCTGAGCACCAGCAAGCTTTTGATAACATCTTACGACACTGGCACTGAACTCCTCAACTTCACTGAGCCAAGCCTGCAATTTCAGAAAGCCCTACACTACGTTAAAAATGTACATCAATTCACACACCTTGGTCCAAAGAAACTGCAGGCATTCCTGAAGGATCAAGAACAGAGTTTTCCACTAACCGACTCACAGCGAAAGGACATAACTGAACGGGTAACAAAACCCTGTCCGTTCTGTCAATAGAACAATTACCCTTCCAAGCTTCCTGTAGGAAAGCGCCTATGAGCAACCAGACCAGGAAATTCTGGGAAGTGGACTTTACTGAAATTTAGCCAGCAAGGTATGGACTTCAATATCTCCTAGTGTTTGTAGATATATTTTCAGGATGGATTGAAGCCTTCCCCACAAAAAAAAAAGGCACAAATGGTGGTAGAAAATCCTGAAAGATATTTTTCTATGATACGGCCTACCTAAGGTAATAGGGTCTGATAATGGACCGGCGTTCATGACCCAGGTAAGTAAGGGGTTAGCCAGGATCCTGGGGATAAATTGGAAGTTACATTGTGCTTATAGACCGCAGAGCTCAGGACAGGTTAAAAAAATTAATAGAACCATTAAAGAGACCTTAACGAAATTAAGCTTAGAGAGGGCATCAAAGATTGGACTATGCTCCTGCCTTATGCACTGTTTCATGCAAGAAATACTCCCTCTGTTTCTTTGTGTAACCTCACCTCCTATAAAATTCTCTATGGGGCCCCTCCTCCAGTAAGGACCTAACCACAACTCTAAGACCTACCGATCCCTTCCACACCCCCTTGCTTGACAAACTTAAAGCTATTGAAAGAACTCAGGGATACCTGTCAAAACAGCTGGCCACTGCCTACCAACCTGGTGAAGAGGAGACTCCACATCGATATCAAAAAAGAGACTTCATCTACATAAGATGACATCAGGTGTCATCCCTGGAACCCCGCTGGACAGGACCATACCAGGTGCTAATTATAAAACCTACAGTGGTAAAGGTAGACGGAATCACTTCCTGGATCCTAATTCTCATCTCAAGCCTGTGCCCTGTCCAGACACTGGCTTGAAAGTGCAAAAGACTGGTAACCCTTTCAAATTGCATATTTGCCATGTGGATAAGGCTATAGACTCTCCCCTTGGCCACCACTAGTCCTAACCATCATCCGCCCATTCAGCAGCGATGGCTGATCACAAATCCAATTAGACAAGAAGTATGGTCTGTCTCACATACAGCCCCCTTAGGGACCTGGTGGCCAACTCTCCACCCAGATATTTGTCAGCTGGGTATACGTCTTTCCAATTGGGATATCTCTGATGAAGAGGATCCCACTAAAATTCCATTAAATTTCTCCCGTACCATAGATAATGGAAACAAACATTATGGATGTAGGAACACGCAAGCCTGATGCAGGTTGGCTAGCCTAGATTACTATGTTTGCCCGGTGGACTATCAAAGCCACAAACAACAACGGCTGTGTGGGGGAAAAGCCGTCTTCTTCCGTAAGTCATGGGGATGTGAGCATACAGGGGCTGCCTGGTGGAACCCAAACTCCTCATCAAATTCAGTTCACAGCATTGGCCATATTACCAATTAGACAACCAAAACCGATGGCCCCCAGAGGGGTCTCTAGATCCTCAAATTCTGTGTGACTATTTCAACTTCGGCAAGTGATCAAAAGGATTGAAGAAAATTCCCCTATGTGTAGGCCTTTTCCCTCCTTTGCTCACATCACGAAATATGTTTCTCCAATAGATCCTTCTGCTCCAGATTCTCTGCTGTCACTCTCACATCAACAACCTGATTTCTCCCCTCCAATTACTAGATCAAAACCCCAAACCTCCTCTGGTTCTCAGACCATTGCCCCCATGCTGAGGCAGCAGGTACTGAGGTACCCTTCCACCCACTCACTCCTCTCTTCTCCTGTCAGTGCCCACACCGGGTCCCACCAGGTCCTCTTACCAGCTAACCCAAAGCTCAAACCAGCTGAGGAGTGCCCTCAGACGCCTATCCAAGTTGTAATGAAAATGGCCTTTAAAGTTGCTTTGTCATCACTAAAAACAGGTTACTAAGAATTTAATGTCCCTCACAGGCTTTTTGGGATACTCACTCCTGTCTTCCCATCTGCTCTACCTGTTCTACTGCTCACGTTTTGTTGCCAGGAAAATTCCAAACCCTTTTCCCATTATTCTTTTATATCTCTTTTTCCTCATTCTCAGAACCACAGAACTGCTCTCACCCCCCGCCTTCCCCGTCTTCCCCTCTGTACCAGGCCCACAGAAAAATCTGAAATGGCCTTCTCCAGAAGTCTTCATCGTGGCTGACTTTAGGACTTTCAGCAACAAAGTCTTTATAAAAGAGTTCAGTGTAGATAAACTTCCTCTTTTCGTGTTGCTCTGTTATACTTGGCCACTGGCTGGAAAAATCAGCCCTTCTAAGCTAGACACCCCCTTACTAGTTTTTCACAAAATATGTGAACAAGGCCTCTGGCCTTGAGCTGAGGCTTCCAGAGATGGCTACATTTCCAAGATAAAGAAGTTACCAACTGGGCTCCATGGTAACAGCTGGCAGGGAGAAAATAAAAGAGAAGAAAAAAGCTCTCCCCCTCCCAGGTGTCCTTAATAAGTTATCTTTCCCAGAGAAGAGGAAAATAAAAACAGAACCAAAAACTGCTTTTTGTGAACTTCTGCAGACTGTGAATTTCTGAGTCTTTTCCCTTACATGTTGGGTACAAAATTCTGAAACTACCTAAACTTGGGATTCAGGGGATTAATTGATTAAAACAGAAGCAATGCCCTCTATATCCGGTTGCAACCAAATAGGACTGTTTCCCTATCTTTGGTGCTATCTTAGGTGCCTTGCCTTGTCCATACCTACAACAGTATAATTCTATATACTTAAACATTGTTTATTCATAAAATTATCAACAGATGTGATTAATTATGTAATGGTGCAGATGTTTCCCCGAGTGCTCTATCATGAGGCAGGATCATTTAAATTTCAAATAGGGGGGCATACAACCCGGTTCCGCTGGCAACCTGTATCCTTCACTTTAGCCATCCTATGAGGAATAGTAGTTGCTGCAGAGAAGGGCACAGGAACCACTGCCCTAATCCATGGGACACAACAAATGACCCAATTAGAAGCAGCAATAGACCAAAACTTAAAGATATTAAAAAACCACCATCACAGCTTTACAAGAATCTTTAACCTCTCTCTCTGAAGTTGTTTTACAGAACAGGCGAGGGTTCGACCTCCTCTTCATGAGAGAAGGGGCCTTTGTCCTGCATTGAGGGAAGAATGTTGTTATTATGCCTACCATACTGGAGTTGTAAAAGAATCTATGATTAAATTAAGAAGAAGCATTGAAGAGCATCAACAAGAGAGAGAGGCCCAAAAAGGGTGGTTTGAGTCTTGGTTCACAGAGTCCCCCTGGGTAACTATGCTTTTATCAGCCCTGGCCGGTCCATTAATAATCCTCACATTATTGCTAACTGTAGGACCCTGTTTGCTCAACCGTGTAGTTTACTTTCTCCAAGCTCAAATTGGACAAGTTAAACTTATGGTAATCAGAAATCAATATACCACACTAGCAAACATAAAATGTGACATCCTCAATGATCACTATTATGATTTAATGTAACCAAAAGAAAGTGGGGAATGAAAGGTAAATAAAATAGGTAATTGTCACTTCCAGTTTTACGGTATGCTTAACAAAACACTGTTGATATCTTGAGAACTGTTCGCTAATCTTGTTCCCTGAATGTTCTGTACCAACTGCAAAACTGCAGAATGTACTCCCTCACCCATTTGCACGCAAACTGCCCACTCGCGCTGACCCATCAATAATCTTCCCTCCCTGCCCTCTCCAAGGAAAGTATATAAGCTCTGCTTAAGCTGTTCTCAGGGCTCTCTGCTCTATTCAAGGGAGCTCTGAGCCCCAGCATGTTGGACCCCCATAAACTTTTGGCTGTTGCATTAGACAGTCCCTGGTAGTCTCTTCCTCCGATGCTCGCCTGACATTTACATTGGTAAAATAATAAGTGTGACCATTGCTTCTGTGTCGAAATGTACAAATTATTATTGGGGGTACAAATAGGTGTACCCTGTGATATGAATATAGAGATAATGCATGAATAGACAATACTGTGAATAAATAATATAATGGATTCCAAATTTAATAATGGATTCAATTGATATCTGAAAATATAAAGGAAATCTTATATTGATATACATACATTCATTCCAACCAGTAAAACATCTAAACGTTATATTAGGATTATGATTTATCATGAAGAGTGTGTGAGTTTTCCTTCAAAATTGATTATGGAAGTTGAAAATAATGTGTTTGGAAAGAAGTCTCATGAAAAGACCAGACAAGAAACCTGGAGGAATCCATGTGTTCTGAAGCAGGAAGTTATTGAAAGTGAAACAAATGCCTATAAGTTTGCTAACTTGTGGATGAAATATATATCTTATGATGTGCATAAATTGAAGAAATAGTAATGTAGCAGTGTTGAATAAAAATGAATGTCAAAATACACATCATGTCCCATAGTAATCTACTTGCATTGATGTTAAACTGGGTCAGTTACTGTACAAATTTAGTATTTGTATGCAAAGTTAACTAAAGTTAGTTTTCAGTACTGGTAACAAATATGTATTTCAGGTGGATGAATATTTCTGAGAATAATCTTGTGAATACGTGATTATAAATCCATACACATGAACATGAATGAATTTAGGGAGTGTATATAAGACACATATATTTCATATTTTGAAAAATCTGGAGAGTATATATATACAAAAAACACACATGCAGAGACATTAAATTACCAATATATATGCCAATCGAAATTTATCATGAAATATATATCATCCACAGATGCAAAAATATTTCTTTTACTGAACATGGATTTATGTTTAATGTTGTTCAACTAGGAAGCTCACCCATAGGTTGAATTTTAAGATCCAACAGGGTTTAGGAGGAGTGATCTCTTCTCATAATTTGTATCTGCCAAGTCAGCCACCTCACAAGAATGTACATGTGATACCAGGTAGGATTCTATATGTGCATTTAAAAATACATGTTCTGAATAGGCTACAGGGAAAGGGAGACAGGAATTTATATATTTATTAACTTTAAAAACACAAGGAGAACTATTTCAATTAAAAATTAACTAGATTTATAACACCTACCCTTCATAATGCAAATGGCAAGTCCAAATATACACCATGCCTCCTTTGAACTGCTTGTATTTCTGTTCTGTTTGGGTTAGTTTTCTTCATCATATTAGGATTAGCAGTCAGAGTCTAGTAGTTTATGAGTTAGTGTCAGGGATTAAGTATTTCGAATGGAAAATTGGAAAATGAATCCAATGTGTATGCATATATGTGCTACACAAAAATCTTCCCACTCTCATCCACAACAATGCCTTGACATTAACTTCGCCCCAAGTAAGACACAATTAGAGGAGAAGAGTTAGAAAATCTGTGAATGCATATGTGGAATGGAATATACTCAGGATTTCACAAACTTGGAAGTGGTAGAGCAGTTTCCAAAAGTAAGGCACATGGTAAACACTCCACAAACATGGAGTTCTGCTGGCCTAAAGACTTCTTGATAAACTGCCTCTGAGGTTGGGCACTTGAAATATATGTTGTTGTCAGTAGCTTTAGCTTACTTTCTAGTGAGACCATCAAAGCTGGGTCTGCATCTATGTGACCTGGAGGACATTGTTTCTAATTTTCCAATGAACATGAGGCAGCAGTGCGAATACTCTCTTTGTAGTTAAACTATGGCCACTGGGAGCTAAGTGACTCACCGTGTGAACTGTGAAGCCATTTGGTCCTCCTCCACTTTTCGTGGTGGTTCTTGCTGCTGCACTGGGACTTTGGTATTTTCTTCATGAAATACAAGGAGATCAACTGGGACACAGTGCTGGAGGGAGTTCTGTCACGTGTGGAGGTCATGGTCTGCATGTGAATGCACCAACCAGGATTCTATCCCACGTGGGTTGCCCCTTTGTCCATAGCAACCTGATTCTGAACATTGCCTTGAAATCTCCCTATACAAAAAGATGCCTTTACATGGAAGGTTCTGCTGGCTGTACCATGTCATTCACAAGCCATTTGGAAGCCAGTGGCAGATCCACATGGCCCCACCACACATTTTATCACACACCTTCACACCACTGCTCTAGGCCCACTAATTTGCAGGCTCCAACTTACTGGCATCTCTGTTCTACACAATTTTCAAGAAACCTAGTCAGTCAAGGCACTGTCTGATACACTCATGATTAGCAATAGGACATCCAAAGATTCTCCAGTGCACCTGGTCATGGGAATTCAAAAAATTTCATGGTGTTTATCTAGCCATTTTTTTGAGGATGAAGTTGGAGGAACTGTGGTTTTCAAAAACCATTAAATGTTGAGGAAGCTCATTTCAATGAAACTCTGGAGAACTCTCATAGGCAAGGCTTCCCAAAGAGTTGTCAAAAGGTCACATGAAGCCAGTCCAATTGAAGTCTACAATGTGAGGTACATGTGTGTTTTGACTCTCAGCTATGGCTGCCAAGACTTTAAGAAGAAAATCATGGATTATCTTGGCTGAGATTCCCAGTGCTCTGTGGCCTTGATCTAAGTTTATAAGGGCTACTCTCATGCGTGGGCTCCTAAAATCCCAACAAAGCTCATGGCAATACTTCTCTGAGGTCAGTTTCAGAATTCAGTCTCTATAGGGATTCACACTAGAGTTCAAGCCCAGGTGGACCCAGTGATTTCTTCCAATCGCCACACAAATGACCAAAATTTAAACGAAAACACTCCCATATGGCCCTCATCTTTTCCACATAGACACTCATCATAACCTCTAGCTGGAGGTTTCTATGAGGGGCGCTGGACAAGACAGTGTCCAAAATAAGCTCCCTTGCCCGTCATTTGCCTAAAGTCAGGGTGGCCTGGAAACCCTTCCTCTGAACCAGGAGTGATCAAATAGGCCTACCATTATTACTGTTCCACTTCTCCAATTTGAGGCCTACTGACTGTGGGGTTTAGATTCTTCATGTGGATTGGGGTCATGAGAAAACCCAAGCACCAATGGGCTAGACTCTGAAGGGCTTTGAAAAACTCATTTGACCCAAAGGATTCCTATTCTCACCTTATGGAGGTCAGGAAACTTACAGAGGAAGGCGAGAGACTTCATCCATAATGAGTACACTTTTGGCCATTTTGGTTTTGGATGCACACATGGCATCTTTCTTTAGATCCATCAGGTGCTGAGAATCTAAGCCACAGCCTCACACAGGGCCAACAGGCTGATTCAGACACATCCCTTTCGAAATCAATTACTCAAAAAGGGACAGGTGATGCCCATTCATTTACATTAGAGAACTGTTTTATTCAGGCTTCACAACGGGGTGGCCTTAGGCAAAGACCTTCCTGACATTCAGTGCTATAGAACAATAGGTAAGCAAAAGTCCCAAAGCAGGGTTTCTCCACTGAGACTTTCCTGGTAACATTGATATCTGAGTTTTCTGAGATTCTCGCCATTCCCTTCAGCTATCCAGTACATGGCCAAGTCACAGAGCTTGGAGGTGGTACCTATCTTGGTCACAAAATCATGAGCCTATTCTGGAGAGTGGCCAGAATTCAGGAAGAAAACAGGAACTTAGGAAGATTTCAGGTCTTGCCCACAAATAAGGCAACCCTCTGTCCTTTTATAAATTGGGCAGCGTGAATGTTGGGAAGCTTTCTCCTAGACAGGACACATCCATTGATGCATTTTCTTTTGTAATGTCTACACCCACGGACACAGTGGGATACACAGACATAGAAACACTTGCCTTGTCAAATGACTTAATAGAAACAGTCCACTCCAAACCAAACAAACCAACTTTCCTACCTATTCTCAGAACATGAGACAAAACCACAAACCCACACTCATTCCCACAAATGCACCTCCTTCCCCCAAGAAGGTCTGTTACTAACCGGAGTGTCCTCTGCCTGGTGAGCCATTCTTTGTTCACCCGAAATGGCCTGTCTGTTCTCAAATCTGGACTCCTTGGCCCACTCTGTGAAGTTGTCAGGAGCCAGCTTTGAGCCGCCACTACCTGCATTCTCACTGAAGACACCTCTTCAGATTTTTTCTGGCATTTGACCATCTTCACATCTGTAAGTACCAAGAAAGACTGACTCTTTCCATGATAAATCCAAAAAAGTGAGATCTCTGTGACTGTTACTGGGCCTGACCCTGGGTGCCTGGTTTCCGGGATACCAAGTTCAGAGAGTTCCATCACAAAGAAGTGAGGTAGGTCACTTCCTTCATGAACTGAATGAGCTCACAGCCTTGGAAAACACTTTGTCCTAACAGTTTCTTCCTAAGGTCCCATGAGATGGAGGCTGCCCCTACTTCCTGTGACACTTTCACAAGTTAGAATGGTATATCAACAATAGGTACTGGGAGAGAGATCTCCACACAGGGTTGGTTTGGTCCATTTTGTCTACATTAAAATGTGAGAGGCTTATTCAGACACATCTCTTCATCCTGACCAGGTTGTTTGCCATGGAAAATGACTTTTGCTCTCTCAGGTCCTTCATAGCATTCTATATCTTCTTCAGGGATAATTTCTGCATGGATCTTTGAGATTCTCAGCAGGTGGAAGATCCCCTATATTCCTGGATTGTAAGACCAACTCTATCCCTGCACTGCTGTAAAGTTAGATTGAGGGAACAGTGTATGGTTAATGTTAATATCATGTTCTATTTGCGTTAGGAATCATTCTGCTGGATGAATAACGGTATTGGGAACCTGAGATATTTACAAGAATATATAGGTGAAATATAAGTATGGAAACAGAAATCTAGGGAAGACTTGAAGCCAAGTAGGACTTTGGGCCCTTGAGTAGCATACTTTGCTTTGAATTATATTCTGCACAGATGTCTCAGATAAATTGATATACAAAGAAATAGGATCGTATACACTAGATGATTGAATAACATACAGAATATCCAATAAAAAAGGGATAGTCTGTAGGATTAGCAAGATAGTCAGTAGGTTTAGAAAGAAGAATGAGTATAGGATTTGTACCAAAAGTTCTTTACAAATAAGGTTTCGGGTAGAGAGTGAATGTGAATGTCAGCACATGTAAAGAGTCAGTCACAATGACGAATTGGGGAAAATATGTAGGAAAGCAGATATAAATAGAGACATTAGGAAGTCAGTAAAAGTATGAAGTGTGTAATTTGTTTAGACATTTTCAACGGTTTGAGTCTGAATATATAACCTTAGGCAGAAACTAATATGTTGTCACAAATTGGATTGACTTTTGAGAGCATTAGGTAACCAGGACATGGATGTTTTTATTAATCCATGCTCACTTTTTATTTAGGCTTTGGTAAAATCATAAGTGTGACCTTTGCATTTTGTGTCCAGAATATTATTGTGATAAAATGTATATGTAGATCAGGTGACTTGAGTATTTCTTCCACCATTTCTGTAGCAATATTTTGTAGATGTATAAATTACTATTGAGGGTACAAATAGGTGTACCCTGTGTCTATGAATATGCAGATAATGCATGAATAAACCATACTGTGTGTAAATAATATAACTTGCTCTACTTTAAATAATGGATTGAATTGATATCTGAAAATATAAAAGAAATCTCATATTGATATACAATCATTCACTGCAACCAGTTATACATCTAATGGTAATATTATGGTTGTGGTTTATCCTGAAAGGTGTGTGAGTTTTGTTTCAAAAGTGATTATGGAAATCAACAATAGTGTGTTTGGAAAGAAGTCTCATGAAAAGAATAGTCAAGAAACCTGTAAGAATACATGTGTTCTCAAGAAGGAAGTGATTGAACATTATATATCATACTATATATAATGTGCATAAACTGCAGAAATAGTAATGTACCAATGTTGAATAAAAATGAACATCAAAATACACATCATGTCCCATAGGAATCTAATTGCATTGATGTTAATCTGGGTCAGTTACTGTAGAAATATTAGGATTTTTATCCACCATTCACTGAAGTTACTTTTCAGTACTAGGAAAAAAGTATGTATTTAAGTTGGATGAATATTTCTGAGAATAATCTTGTGAAAATTTGATTATAAATCCACATAAATCACAAAACATTATAAACACAAAAGTCACATGGACATTAAAATCTAGCAATATATATGCCAATTTAAATCCATCTTGAAATATATATCATCCACTGATCCAAAACTATTTATTTAATGAACTTGTATTTATGTATAATGTTGTTCAGCTAGGAAGCTCCCCCATAGATTGAATTTTCTGTTCCAAATCAGTGTTTAGGAGGAGTGATCTCCTAAATGTGTATGCAAATATGTGCTACACAAAAATCTTCCCACTCTCATCCAGAACAATGCCTTGATATTACCTTCACCCCAAGTAAGACACAGTTGGAGGACATGAGTTAGAAAATCTGTGAATACATATCTGGAATGTAAAATGGTCAGGAGTTCACAACCTTGCAGGTTGTAGAGGAGTTTCCAAAAGTAAAGGACAGGCTTGATAGACCCAACCTGATCTTTTATTAGAATTGGGAGCCATCTTGCCAGAAAGCCATGAAAAGATAATTTGGGCTTTACTATAAATTACTGCAAATTCTGAACCTGCTTGGAATGCCTGTCCGTGCCTTGAACTCATCCATGCCTGGCTCTCTGACCAGATAACAGTGCTCTCTGAAACATTAGTGACACCTAATAAATATTGGCCTTCCCAGGCCAGACAACGACCCTCTCTGAGTCTCTAATGGTCCTCATAATTTCTGATGTTGGGGCCAGCAAAAAAAATGTAAACTACCATCAGTGTGATGCTTTCAAAGTTCTGTTATCTGTAACCCCCTTTTTGTGTAACTTTCTGGGCTATATAGCTGGGCTGTAGGAAAGGTGGTGTTGCTGTCTTGTTCCCGCCATTTTTGGAGGGAGAGGCAGCCTGGCCAGTTTTAATAATAAGCCTGCCTTAATTTGATTTTAATTGGAGTCACTGGTCTTTTCTTGCATCCTATTCCAACATTTTGGAGTTCCCCAGTGAGATGACCCTGCCCGACCAGATCACAAGACCAGACTGCTGAAAATTCTGAAGCTGGCCTTCCCTCCAGGGCTACGGGCTGGGGAGCCACTCTAGGGGGTGCACAACTTGAGATGTTCCAAGGCCTTGGAGTGAGCCGTCGGTCTGGGGAGCACTGCAGTGAACCACCGCACTGAAACTATTAGCAAGTACCTGGTGGAGGAGGCCTCCATAGGTAAGTGGCACCTTGATAACATCTTATATATGGTTAAGGGAGATCTCTTCTAATGACAGAGAGGTGGCCTGGGGAGGCTCACATTCACTCCTGTCCAGGATAGTAATGAGAATCGTTCTGTCCTCTGTTCCGTTCTGTAGGGAATTCCTCTGGAAGGTTAGAGAGGTGCCGAGGGACACGCATGCGCTCCTACCCCAGAGCTTTAGCAAGACGTTGAATTGCTCATCTGTTTTTCTGTTTTGGCACCGGGATTCTGTTTTTTTTTTTTTTTTTTTTTGTGTGTGTGTGTGTGTGTGTTTTGTTCTGTGTTCTATATTTTTTTTGTTTGTTTGTTTTTGTGCGTTTTGTTTTGTGATTTCTGTGATAAAATCTTAAGGATATTGAACGTGAAAATGGGTAACAAAGCAAGTAAGCCTGACACCCCTTTGGACTGTGTTTTAAGGAACTGTGATGAACTTTACCACCATTTGTTAAGCAGAATGAGAGAAGGCCCTAGCTGGCTGCCTGGAGCACACCCAGTGCAGATGGTAATGCCTGCTGGGGAATGAAGAACTGAGTATCTCCCAGTATCTGCCGAAGCCCTGTTGCTTCAGGGAATTCCCTCCTTCTTTCCCTGCACTGCAAGGATAATGCCACCTCTGTCTTCTTAAAAAAAGAGAAAAACAAAAAGGGGACACTAAATGCAGTAAAGTCGCCATGGAGACACTTTATTTTATATTTCAGGTAGCTCCTCTGTGAAAACATTTGGTCCCCTTGTGGGGACATCTGTGGTGCCACTGGAGAAGGAGATTTTTCTCTTATTTGCTCTGTTTTAAAGGGTTCTGTCTGTCAGCCATTGTCTGGAGTTCATTTCTGTCTGTCTTGTGCCTTTTTTCTAGCCCTTTAAGACATGTGCAATAATGTGTTAATATTATAAATTGTTTCTTGGAAATGATCTTAGCTGAATGTGTGTCTAAATGATGATGTTTCATTGTACCAATCTGGTATCTGAATGGGTTTTTGAAGCATTCCACAATCTTGCAGTTAAAAGTCGGGTTTAGGTATTTGTTTAGTTCATGGTTTCAGATAATTCATGCCAGAGAACTTAAATACTTAGGATGGAAAATAAAGAACTCTACTTCCAAGTTGGCAAGTAACTTCCCAATCATTCAGTCTTTTTTTCACCAATTTTAAATTAGGTAGCCTGGGAAAATGTCACTGTGTGTACCAGTGCATTAATTTGGACAAGGATACTAAATCATAGTATGATATCTGTTGACAAAACAACTTGTAAAGATATAAAATTTTGTGAATTGTATCTTAAACTTGTATCATAATTTTCAACATCCTAACATGAAAATGATGGTTAAAATACCTTAGGCCTAAGGTTTCTGCTCAGAATAGCCTTTTTTCCTTCTTCTTCCAGACCTCAGCCAGGACTTATTTTGAAATGCAAATGAAAGAAGCCTGTAAGCTTAGTAGGAGACTTATTTGAGGCCTAAGGGAAAAAAAAGGTAAATTGTATGGTATTTACCAATTACTGGCCAGTCATTTTTCTAGGACTCATAATTTTTTCCTTAGGTTCTTTATTTATTTTTTGAGCTCATGATTTTGCTCCTACAGACCTAGGTTAATGTTTTTCTGATCAGTAATATCTTTGACCAACTGTGGAATTTTTAAATCATTGCAATGGAGATTTCACCTGTGAAAAGCTACAAGGCCTTCACTTTTATTATGTGTGCACAATTTGTTATGTGTTGTATGTCTATATATATATATATATATATATATATCCATATATCATATATATGATACACAAATTAACATATATAAGGAGCACTCATATTAAAAAGAACTCATAAAAACAATTTTAAAAAGTGGATCCAAAGATCTTTAATTCACGTGATTTAAATGTTTCAATTTAAATTGGGTAAACAGATAAATATAAATGTCTTTAAATTTAAGCTTACAAGTTTTTCTAGGTGTTCAAAAATCTAATAAACTATTAATGTCTATAAAAGGTCTAATATGCCTTTGTTCCAGGACTTTTCTTTCAATCAAAAAAATGGTTTACAGTGTTCAAAAAATTTGTCTAATATTTTGATAAATAAGGAAAGTAAATTTGATATGGGATTACTCATTCATGAGTACTTTTGTTTGATATCTGATTGATATACTAAGGTCTGTATAAGTTTGTACTAAAGTCTGTATAAGATTGTAAAAATCAGTCATGTGTAAAAGAGACAAAAATTTCTTAAACATAAGTTTACCCATAACATTAAGTTTATTAAGATTTAAATTTTCTAGAGCAAGCAACCATAAAAATTAAACAAATGTTTAAATAAGAACTGTTATTTTAGAGCACTGTACTGCCATTTCTTTAAAAGCTAAACTTGGTTAATGTAGAAACTTCAATGCAATTGTGATGCTATTAATGTGCTCATATTTTCCAGTTATACAACTCTATAAGGTAGAAACTTTAAAAGAGCATTATATCAAGCAGGTGTTCTGAAGTTGTATGGTAAATAAAATATATATTGGGGATTTATTTACCTGTTATCAATAATATATGTAAAGTTTTATGTTACTTTTTACATTGTGGAAAAATTTAAATGTATTTTTAAGTTAATGAGACCCTAATCTATGTAAAGGTTAAAATCTTTCAGCCGTACTTTAATTCATGTTTTAAATGTGATATCATATGGTGTGAGCTAATGTTCATGTGACCTCAAACAATTTATGTAAACTTTGTAAAATGATATTTAAAAAAAAGATCAGCTTGAGAACTAAAGCATTTAAGATTTATAAGGAGCCCTGCTTACCTGAGATAAGACTCTTTGTCCCATCTTACTACATGTGAGAATGACTACGAAAGCAGTAGGTCAGATTTTATTTCATTTAAAGTTATGTTCAAAATTTTTTTTTCTGTCAAGATTACTAGGATCTCAAAAAGGTGATATAACATATAACTCACCAAAAAATTCAGGGTAGCTATTACATGAACTAAGTATTTTTACTCTTGTTAAAAAATTTTATTTTTTAATTTCTTTTTAAGTGATCTAAAGATTCCCTGTTGGTGTTTTACAGAAGTGTTGCTTTAAGAACACAACATGGGTTAATTTAAGAAAATAAGTCATCAACTACAAGACAGACAGAATAATAAGATCCCAATTAATAAAATATAAATAATTATAAACTTATAGACATTAAAGTGCAGTACTCTTAATATATGGCTGTTAAAATTTATTTGCTGGTTGTTTCAGATTAGGATTCAAAATTAAAGTTAAATAAAAAGGGCCAAAAAAAAAAACAATATTTGACTCTTGCCTTTTGAGTCAGTCTGAATCCAGGGAACAGGGGACTTCTCTATGAGCTTTGCAACTCTGGGCCACATAACCTCCCGATCAGGGAGATTAATGAGACCACTGGAGAACAGAAAGCCAATCAGTGCATTTGCTACAAAGAGGAGAGTCATCAGGAAAGGGAGACATCCCTGATGCTTCTGAGGGAAGCCACATGGTCAAGCAAGACCTGAACCCACCTAGCTCAAATTGCACTAGCAGAACTGAGAAGCTGCTCTCAAGTTTCCCAAGGAATGACTCCCATAAAAGCTCAGCTGACTGCTAACAATAGATAGAAACAAAAGCCATTTGACTGCTTCATCTTAAACACTTAGCAAAGACAGTTAAAACCAAAATACAGCCATTCCTGGGCATTTTAAATAATAATAATAATAATAATAATAATAATAATAATAATATTTTAAGGTATACACTTTATGTTAGCCTCCCAAAAAGTAAAACTGTTGGCTACAAAGACTATCAAGAGGAGCTGCCAGAGGCAGAAGTTTTTAGTTTAAGGCCTACAGATATTCCTAACCTACAGGTAGGCTTGGTGTTTGCTAGTACGATTATCCAGCCCTGAGTAACAGAATTAAATGTTTCTCTATTAGACACAGAGGTCATACTACTGAAAGGATTTTGCAAAATCAGATGACATTAAATTATTAAACTGTATATTATTGGGAGGGACAACTGTAACACTTAAAGTTAAATATTAAGTTGACAGTCCTGATAATTGGGGATATTAAAGACTGGTGAGGGTACTTCATACAGTGACATGATCCAGCTACTGCAACATTTATTCAATACTCATGTTTTTTGTTTCTCTCATAGAAGAACCCATCCCCAGATGACTTTACAACCTGTTCTTCCTCAACAAGACTTCAAAAAGAACTGACTTCTAAAAGGCAACTCATATTCCTCAACTGACTTCAAAAAGGCAACTCATGTCTCTCACACCATGCACACTCATGTCACCCTCTCTCAGCTGAGAAGAAGGCAAAATGAGAGACGACTCTCCACTTACACCAATGGAGCCCAAAATAAATAGACTATCAATATAAGTAATTAATTAAGTCAGGTAATATCAGGGAGACTGGTTTTCGGTGAGTTCTAAAAATTTGGAGACTGTTAACTGAGGGATTAAAATTTCCTCAGTGCTTTTCCACTAACCTATCAAGGATTACAAAGGGACACATAAGAAAAGGGGGGAATGATAGACCCAACCTTATCTTTTATTAAAATTGGGAGCCATCTTGCAACAAAACCATGAAAAAATCATTTTGGCTTTACTGTAAATTACTGCAAATTCTGAACCTGCTTGGAATGACTGCCCGTGCCTTAAACTCACCCGTGCATGGCTCTCTGACCAGATAGCAGCCCTCTCTGAAACTTTGTCACACCTCATAAATATTGGCCTTCTGTGGCTAGACAATGACCCTCTCTGAGGCTCTAATGGTCCTCATAAATTTTGATGTTGGGGCTAGCAAAAAAAAAAAAATGTAAACTCCCATTAGTGTGATGCTTGTCAGAGTTCTGTTATCTGTTACCCCATTTTTGTGTAACTTTCTGGGCTGCAAACCTGGGCTGTAGTAAAGGTGGGGTTGCTCTCTTGCTCCCGCAATCTTTGGAGGGAGAGGCAGCCCAGCCAGTGGAAATAATAAGCTTACTCTAATTTGATTTTAACTGGAGTCAGTGTTCTTTTCTTACATCCTGGTCTAAGAGGTAAACACTCCACAAACATAGAGCTCTGCCGGCCTAAAGACTTCTTGAGAAACTGCCTCTGAGGTTGGGTACTTTAAATATATTTTGTTGTCAGAAGGTTTAGCTTCTTTTTTATTGAGACCATCAAAGCTGGGTCTGCATCTATGTGAATGGAGAGCATGGTTTCTTATTTTCCAATGAACATGAGGCAGCAGTGCTGAATTCTGTCTTGGTAGGTAAACTGTGGCCACTGGGGGCTAAGTGTCTCCCTGTGTGGACTGTGAAGCCATTTGATCATCCTCCATTTTTGTGGTGTTTCTTGGTGCTGCACTGGGAGTTTGGTATTTGCTTCACGAAATACAAGGAGTTCAACTGGGACACAGTGCTGGAGGGAGTTCTTTCACGTGTGGTGGGTCAGGAACTGCAGGAGAATGCACCAACCAGGCTTCTATTTCACACAGCTTTTTCCTTGACCATACCAACCTGATTCTGAACATTGCCTTGAAACCTCTCCATATAATAAGATGCCTTTACATGTAAGGTTCTGCTGGATGCACCATGGCAGCCAAAATGCATTTGGAAGTCAATTGGAAATCCACATGGCCCCACCTCAGATATTTTATCACACACCTGCACACCACTGCTCTGGGCCCACTACTCAGCATTCTCAACTTACTGGCATCTCTGTTCTTCACCATTATCATGAAATCCAGTCAATCAAGGCACTGTCTGGTACACTCATGATCAGCAACAGGAAATCCAAAGGTTCTCCAGTGCCACCTGGTCATGGGAGTTTCAAAAATTTCAGGGTATTTATCTAGCCACTTTTCAAGGATGAAGTTGGAGAAACTGTGGGTTTCAATTCATTCAGGAACCATTTAATGTTGAGGAACCTCATTTCAATGAATGCTCTGGAGAACTCTCAAAGGCAAGGCTTCCCAAAGAGTAGCCAAATAGTCACATGAAGCCCAGCCCATTGAGGTCTACAATGTGAGGTCCATGTGTGTTTTGACTCTCAACTATGCCTGTCAAGTCTTTCATAATAAAATCATGTGATATCCTGGCTGAGATTCCAAGTGATCAGTCGAAAGCCACCCTTGGCCTAGATTTCAGTTTCCAATGGCGACTCTCATGCGTGGCCTTCTAAAATCGCAACACAATTCATGACAATACTTCTCTGAGGTCAGTTCCAGAACTCAGTCTCTAAGGTGAATCATACCAAAGTTCTAGCCCTGGTGGATCCAGTCATTTCTTCCAACCACTACACAAATGAACACAATTAAAACCAAAACACTCCCACATGGTCCTCACCTTCTTCCATATAGACACTCATTATAACCTCTGGCTGGAGGTTTCCATGAGGGGCGCAGCACAAGACAGTATCCAAAACAAGCTTCCTTATCCCTTATTTGCTTAAAGTCAGCTGGGCCTGGACACCATTCCTGTGAACCAGGAGTGATAAAATAAGCCTGGCCTTAATACTGCTCTGCTTCTCCAATTTGAGGCCTACTGACTGTCAGGTATAGATTCTTAATGTGATTTAAAGTAATGAAAAAACCCAAGTTCATATGGGCTAGCCTCTGCAGGGCTTTGAAGAACTCATTTGACCCAAAGGATCCCTAGTCTCATTTGATGGAGATCAGAAACCTATCAGAGTAAGGCAAGATACTTCATACACAATTACTGATATTTTTGCCATTTTGGTTTTGGAAGCACACATGGGATCTTTCTTTAGTTCCATCAGGTGCTGAGAATCTAAGCCACTGCCTCACACAGGGCCAAGTGGCTGATTCAGACACATCCCTTTCCAAAGCAATTAAGCAAAGATACACAGGTGATGCCCATTCATTTCCATTTGAAAACAGTTTTCTTCAGGCTTCACAAATTGGTGGCCTGAGGCAGAGACCTTCCTGACTCTCAGAGCAACAGAAAAATAGGTAAGCAAAAGGCCCAAAGCAGGGTTTCTCTACTGAGACTTTCTTTGTCACACTGATATCTGAGTTTTCTGAGATGCTTGCTATTCCCTTCAGCTATCCAGTATATGGCAATGTCACAGAGCTTGGAGGTGGTACATATCTTGGACACAAAACCATGAGCCTACTCTGGAGAGTGGCCAGAATTCAGGAAGAAAACAGGAACTTCGGAAGATAGTAGGTGTTGCCCTTCCCTAAAGCAACCTGCAGTCCACTCATAAATTGGGCAGGATGAATGTTGGCAAGCTTTCTACTAGACAGGACACATCCATTGATGCATTATCTTTTATAATGTCTACAACCACGGACACAGTGGGATACACAGGCATACAAACAATCACCTTGTCAAATGACTTACTATAAACAGTCCACTCTAAAGCAAACAAACCGCCTTTCTTACCTATTCTCAGAACATGAGACATAACCACAAAATCACAATCACACCCACAACGACACCTCCTTTATTCAAGTAGGTCTGTGACTAATTGGAATGTACTCTGAATGATGGGCCATACTATGTTTCCTTGAAATGGCCTGTCCTTCTCAGATCTGGTCACCTTGGCCAACACTGTGAAGTTTTCAGGAGCCAGTGGTGAGCCACTACCTGCTTTCTCATGAAATTCCCCTTTTTAGAGCTCTCTTGGCATTTGGCAATCCTCACATCAGTAGGTACCAAGGAAGACTTACTCTGTCCTTGGTTATTCCAAACAACTGAGCCCACTGGGCAAGAAACTGGGACTGACTCTGTGTGCCTGGCTTCCTGGATCCCAAGTTCAGAGAGATCCGTCATCAAGGAAGAGAGGTAGGTCACCTCATTCAGGAACTGAATGAGGTTACTGCCGTGGCAACCACTTTGTCCTAACAATTGCTTTCAAGGGTCCCATGAGATGGTGGCTGCCCCTACCTCCTGTGACACTTTCACAAGTTAGAATGGTATATCAACCATTGGCACCTGGGAACAGCTCTCCACACAGGCCTGGTTTGGTCCATCTTCTCGACATTAAGAAGAGAGAAGCTGTTTCAGACACAACCCTTCATCCTGACCAGGTTGTTTGCCATGGAGGATGAATTTTGCTCTCTTAGGTCCTCCATAGCTGCTTACAACTTCTCCAGGAATCATTTCTGCATGGACCTTTGAGTTTCTCAGCATGTGGAAGATCCCCTATATTCCTGTATTGTAAGAACAACTCTATCCCTGCTCTTCTGTAAAGTTAAATTGACTGAACAGTGTATGGTTAGGTTAACTAACAGGTTCGATTTGGATTAGGAATCTTTTTGCGGGATGAATAATGGTATTGGGAAACTGCGATATTTACAAGAATATATAGGTGAATTATAAGTATGAAAACAGAAATCTAGCTAAGATTTGAAGCCCAAAAGGGCATTGGGCCCTTGACTGGGATACGTAGCTTTGAATTATGTTCTGCACTGATGTGTCAGGTAAATCGATATACAATGGCTTAGGTCCTTGTACCATGGATGATTAAATGTAGAAGAGAACTTCCAGTCAAAAGGGATAGTTGGTAGGATTCGGAAGATTCTCGGTAGGTTTAGAAAGAAGAGTGAGTATAGGATTTGGACCAAATGTTGTTTAGCAATAGGGTTTCTGGTAGACAGTGAATGTTAATGTCAGCACAAGTGAAGAGACAGTCACAATGATGAACTGGGGAAAATAGTTAGGAAAGCTGATATCAATAGAGACATTACGAAATCAGGCAAAGTATAAAGTGAGTGATAGGATTAGATATTTTCAACAGGGTTGAGTTTGAATATATAATCTTAGAAAGAAACAAATGTGTAGTGACCAATAGGATTGACATTTGACAGCATTAGGCAACCTGGACATGGATGTTTAGTAATCCATGCTCACTTTTCATTTAGTCTTTGCTACAATCTTAAGTGTGACCTTTGCTTTTTTTGTCCAGAATATTACTGTGATAAAACGTATATGTAGATCAGGTGACATGACTATTTTTCCACCATTTCTGGCAGCAACATATTCAAGACGTATAAATTAGTAATGGGGGTAAAAAGAGGTGTACCCTTTGTCTGTGCATATAGAGATAATGCATGAATAGACCATACTTTGAATAAATAATATATCTGGTTCCGACTTTAAATAATGGATTGAAATTATATGTGAAAAAATACAAGAAATCTTATATTGACATACAAACATTCATTCCAAACAGTTATATATCTAATGGCCACATTAAGGTTATGGTTTATCATGAAGGGTGTGTGAGTTTTGCTTCAAAAGTGATTATGGAAATCTAAAATAATGTGTTTGGAAAGAAGTCTCATGAAAAGACCAGTCAAGAAACCTGGAGGAATACATGTTTTATGAAGCAGGAAGTGATTGTGAAACAAATGCGCATAAATTTGTGAACTTGTGGATGAAATATATATATCCTATGATTTGTAAAAATTGAAGAAATAGTAATGTACCAGTGTTGAATGAAAATAAACGTCAGAATACACATCATGTCCCATACGAATCTACTTGATTGATGTTAATCTGGGTTAGTTACTGTACAAATATTAGGATTTGTAAGCACCATTTACTGAAGTTAGTTTTCAGAACTATGAAACAAATGTGTATTTCAGGAGGATGAATATTTCTGAGAATAATTTTGTGAAAAGTTTATTATAAATCCACATTTTTGAACATGAATGAATTTAGGGAGTGTATTTAAGATACATACATTTCATATTTTAAAAATCAGGACAGTATATATATATATATATATATATATATATATATATATATATATATTCATAATTATATATATGTGTATATACATATATATGTGTGTATATATATATATATATATATATATATATATATATATACACACACACACACACACAAAACACACACACAGACATTAAAATGTAGGAATATATACGCCAATCGAAGTTCATCATAAAATATATAGCATCCACAGATGCAAAAATATTTATTTTACTGAACAAGGATTTATGTATAATTTTGTTCTACTAGGAAGCTCACCCATAGTTTGAATTTTCAGTTCCAACAGCGTTTAGAGTAGTGATCTCTTCTCACAACTTGTATCTGCCAAGTCAGTCACCTCACAAAAATGAACGTGTGATACCAGGTAGGATTCTATAAAGCATATAAAAATACATGTGCTGAATAGGCTACAGAGAAAGGCAGACAGGCATTTACATATTTGTTAACTTTAACAACACATGGAGAACTATTTCAATTAAAAATTGACTAGATTTATAACACCTACCATTTATCATGAAAAAGGCAAGTCCAACTATACCCCACGCCTCCTCTGAACTGCTTGTATTTCTATTCTGTTTGGGTTGTTTTTCTCCATCATTTGGATTAGTAGACAGAGTATAGTAGGGTATGGGTTATTGTCAGGATTCAGTATTTTCAATGGTATATAGGAAAATGAATCCAATGTGTATAAAAATATATGCTACACAATTATCTTCCCACTCTCATCCAGAACAATGCCTTTACATTACCTTCACCTTAAGTAAGACACAATTAGGGTAGAAGAGTTTGAAAATCCGTGAATGCATATCTGGGGTGGAAACAGTACTAAGAAACAAATACGTATTTCAGGTGGATGAATATTTCTGAGAATAATCTTGTGAAAAGTTGATTATGAATCCACAACATAAATATGAATGAATTTAGGAAGTGTGTAATAAGACACATATTTCATATTTTGAATACTCCTGAGAGTGTATCTATATATATATTTATATACACACACAGAGACAGACATTAAAAATTGCAATATATATGCCAAACGAAATTCACCATGAAATGTATATCATCCACAGATCCAAATATATTCATTTTACTGAACATGGATTTATGTATAATGTTGTTCAACTAGGAAGCTCACTCACATTTGAATTACCAGTTCAAGCAGCGTTTAGGAGGAGTGATCTCTTCTTCCAATTTGTATCTGCCAAGTCAGCCACCTCACAAGAATGTACGTGTGGTACCAGGTAGGATTCTATATGTGCATATAAAAATACGTGTGCTGAATAGGCTACAGAGAAAGGGGGACAGGAATTCACTTATTTGTTAACTTTAAAAACGCATCGAGAACTATTTCAACAAATAATTGACTAGATTTATAACTGCTACACTATACCATGCAAAAGGCAACTCCAACTATAAAACATACCTCATCTAAACTGCTTGTATTTCTATTATGTTTGTGTTATTTTTCTCCATCATATTAGGATTAGTAGTCAGAGTCTAATAGGGTATATGTTAGTTTCAGGGATTCAGCATTTCTAATGGAAAATAGGAAATTGAATCCAATGTGTATGCAAATATGTGCTACACAAAAATCTTCCCACTTTCATCCAGAACAATGCCTTGACATTACATTCTCCTCAAGTAAGACACAATTAGAGGATAAGAGTTATAAAATCTGTGAATATATATCTGGAATGGAAAATACTCTGGAGTTTACAACTTTGGAGGTGGTAGAGAAGATTCTAAAAGTAAGGGACAGGGTAAACATTCCACAAACATGTAGCTCTGCTGGCCTAAATACTTTTTGAGAAACTGCCTCTAAGAGTGGGCACTTGAAGTATTTGATGTTCTGAGGAGATTTAGTTCCTTTGTAGAGAAACCATGAAAGCTGGGTCTGCATCTATGTTACTTGGAGGACATGGTTTCTTATTATCCAATGAACATGAGGCAGCAGTGGTGAATTCTCTCTTTGTAGGTAAACTATGGACACTGGGGTCTAAGTGTCTTTCAGTGTGGACTGTGAAGCCAATTGGTCATCCTCCACTTTTCGTGGTGTTTCTCGCTGCTGCACTGGGAGTTTGGTATTTGCTTCAAAAAATACAAGGAGTTAAAATGGGACAGAGTGGTGGAGGGAGTTCTTTAAGGTGTGGTGAGTCAGGGTCTTCAGGAGAATGCACCAACCAAGGTTCTATCCCATGTAGATTGCCCCCTTGAGAATAGCAACATGATTCTGAACATTGCAGTGAATCCTCTCCATATAACAAGATGCCTTTACATATATGGGTCTGCTGGCTGCACCATGTCAGTCACAAGCCATTTGGAAGCCAATGGCTGATCCACATGGCTGCAACACAGATGTTTTATCACACAATTGCATACCACTGCTCTAGGCCCACTACTCACCAGGCTCCAACTTACTGGCATATCTGTTCTACACCATTTTCATGAAACAAAGTCAATCAAGGCAGTGTCTGGTATACTCAGGATCAGAAACAGGACATCCAAAGTATTTCCAGTGCCAGCTGATCATCAAAATATCAAAAATTTCATGGTAATTTTCTAGCCATTTTTCACGGATGAAGTTTGAGGCTCTGAGGGATTCAATTAATTCAGGAACCATTAAATGGTGAAGAAGCTAATTTCAATGAAAGCTCTGGAGCACTCTCACAGGCAAGGTTTCCCTAAGGGTGGCCAAAATGTCACATGAAGCCAGGCCCATTGAGATCTACAATGTGAGGTCCATGTGTGTTTTAAACTCAAATATGGCTGCCAAGTCTTTAAGAAAAATTGTATGTTATATCCGGGCTGAAATTCCCAATGTTCTGTGGAAATCCAACCTGGGCCTAGATCTCAGGTTCCAAGGGCGACTCTCATGTGTGGCCTCCTAAAATCCCAACACAATTCATGGCAATACTTCTCTGAGGTCAGTTAAAGAACTCAGTCTCTAAGGGGAATCACACCAGAGTTCAAGCCCAGTGGAACAGTCATCTCTTCCAACCGCCACACAAATGACCACAATTAAAACCAAAACACTCCCACATGGTCCTCATCTTTTTCCATATAGACACTCCTTATAACGTCTGGCTGGAGTTTTCAATGAGGTTAACAGCCCAAGTCAGTGTCCAAATTAAGGTCCTGTTCCCCTCATTTGTCTAACATCAAGGTGGCCTGGACACACTTCCTGTAAACCAGGAATGATCAAATAGGCCTGCCATTAATACTGCTTGGCTTTTTCAATTTGAGGCCTTCTGACTCTGTGGTTTAGATTCTTTATGTGAATTTGAGTCATGAGAAAATCCAAGCCCCTCTGCAGAGATTTGAAGAACTCATTTGGCCGAAAGGATTCCTATTCTCACTTGATGGAAGTCAGGATCCTAACAGAGGAAGGTAAAAGAATTCATTCACAATGAGTGAATATTTGCCATTTTGGTTTTGGATGCACACATTTGATCTTTCTTTTGATCCATCAGGTGCTGAGAATCTAAGCCACAGCCTCACACAGGGCCAAGAGGATGATTCAGACACATCTTTTTCCAAAGCAATTAAGCAAAGAGACACAGGTGATGCCCTTCATTTCCATTTGAAAAATGTTTTCCTCAGGCTTCCCAAAGGGGTGCCCAGAGGCAAAGACATCCTGAGATTCAGGGCAACAGAACAATAGGTTAGCGAAAGGCCCAAAGCAGGGTTTCTCCACTGAGACTTTCCTGGTCACACTGATATCTGAGTTTTCTGAGATGCTGGCCATTCCCTTCAGATATCCAGTACATGGCCATGTGACAGAGATTGGAGGTGGTACATATCTTGGACACAAACCCAAGAGCCTATTCTTAAGAGTTGTCAGAATTCAGAAAGAAAACAGGGACTTAATAAGGTAGTAGGTGTTGCCTATCGATATGGAAACCACACTCCATTCATTAATTGGGCAGGATGAATGCTGGGAAGCTTTCTACTAGAGGGGACACATGCATTGATGCATTCTCTTTTCTAATGTATACAACCACGGACACAGTGGGATACACAGACATAGAAACACTCACCTTGTAAAACGACTTACTAGAAACAGTTCACTGCAAACCAAAGAAACCTCCTTTCCTACCTATTCTCAGAACAGAGACAAAACCACACACCCACACTCAAAAAGACACCTCCTTCCCCCAAGTAGGGCTGTGATTATCCGGAGTGTCCTCTGACAGGTTTGCCATACTATGTTCCCCGGTAATGGTCTGTCCTGTCTCAGATCTGGTCTCCTTGTACAACTCTGTAAAGCAGTCAGGAGCCAGCGGTGAGCCACTACCTGCTTAGTCAGGAAAGGCCCGTGTTCATATCTTTCCTGGCATTTGGCCATCCTCACATCAGTCAGTACCAAGAAGACTGACTCTGTCCTTGGTGATTCCAAACAAATGAGACCACTTGGACTGGGACTGGGACTGGCTCTGGTGCTTGGTTTCCTTGGTCCCAAGTTCAGAAAGTTCCATCAACAAGGAAGTGAGGTAGGTCACTTCCTTTAAGAACTGAATGAGGTCACTGCCTTGGCAACCACTTTGTCCTAACAGTTGCTTCCAAGGGTCCCATGAGATGGAGGCTGCCCCTACTTCCTTTGGCACTTTCACAACTTAGAATGGTATATCAACCTTAGGCACCCGAGAACAGCTCTCCACACAAGCCTGGTTTGGTCCATCTTCTCTACAGTAAGAAGATAGAGGCTGATTCAGACAAAACCCTTCATCCTGACCAGGTTGTTTGCCATGGAAAATGACTTTTTGTCTCTCAGGTCCTTCATTGCTGCCTACATCTTCTCCAGGGATCATTTCTGCATGGACCTTTGAGGTTCTTAACAGGTAGAGCATCCCCTACATTCCTGTATTGTAAGAACAATCTGTCTCTGCTCTTATGTAAAGTTAGATTGAGTGAACAGTGTATGATTAGGGTTAATTTCATGTTCGATTTGGGTTAGGAATCATTCTGCTGGATTAATAATGGTATTGGGAACCTGTGATATTTATAAGAATATCGAGGTTAAACATATGTATGAAAACAGAAATTAAAGTAAGATTTGAATCCCAGAAGGGCATTGGGCAATTGATTGGGATATTTAGCTTTGAATTACTATCTGCACACATGTCTCAAATAAATCGACATACAATGGCAGAGGAACTTGAACCTTGGATGATTGAATGCTGAAGAGAACATCCAGTCAAAAGGGATTGTCGGTAGGATTAAGAAGATAGTCGCAGTTATTAATATGGTATTATGTAAAAATGTGGATGTGTAACCGATGTGATTCTGCAACTTGTATTTGGGGTAAAAATGGGAGCTGATAACCCATTTGAATCAAATGTATGGAAGATGATATGCCATGAGCTTTGTAATGTTTTGAACAACCAATAAAAAAAATTAAAAAAAAAAGAAGATAGTCGTTATGTTTAGCAAGTAGAGTTAGTATAGGATATGTAACAAAAGTTCTTTAGCAATTTTTTTCGGGCAGTGAGTGAATATAAATGTCAGCACATATGAAGAAATCAGACACAATGATGAACTGGGGAAAATTTGTAGAAAAGCAGATATCAATAGAGACATTAGGAAATCAGGCAAAGTATAAAGTGAGTGATAGAATAAGACATTTTCAACAAGGTTGAGATTGAATATCTAATCTTAGGAAGAAACAAATATGTAGGTCACCAATAGGATTGACATTTGAGAGCATTATGCAACATGGACATGGATATTGTTAGTAATCCATGTTCACTTTACATTTAGGCTTTGGTACAATCCTAAGTGGGACCTTTGCATTTTGTTTCCAGAATATTACTGTGATAAAATGTATATGTAGATCAGATGACATGATTTTTTTTTCCACCATTTCTAGGAGCAGTATTTTGAAAACGTATAAATTAGCATTGGGGGTAAAAAGAGGTGTACCCTGTTTTTATGAATATACAGATAATGCATGAATAGACCTTAATTTCAATAAATAATACAACTTGTTCCACTTTAAATAATGGATTGAATTGATATCTGAAAATATATAAGAAATCTTATATTGATATGCAATCATTCATGACAACCAGTTATACACCTAATGTTAATATTAGGGTACGATTTATCATGAAGTTTGTGTGAGTTTTGCTTCAAATGTGATTATGGAAATCGAAAATAATGTGTTTGGAAAGAAGTCTCATGAAAATGCCAGTCAAGGAACACCGAGGAATTCATGAGTTCTGAAGCAGGAAGTGATTGAAATTGAAAAAAATGACGATAAATTTTCTTACTTGTGGATGAAATATTATAATATGATGTGAATAAACTGAAGAAATAGTAATGTACCAGTGCTGAATAAAAATGAACATCAAAATACACATCATGTCCCACAGGAATCTTCTCGCATTGATGTTAAACTGTGTCAGTTACTGTAGAAATATTAGGATTTCTTTGCACCATTCACCAAAGTTAGTTTTCTTTTTTTTAATTTTTATTTATGCTTGTTCAAAACATTACATAGTTCTTGATATATCATATTCCACACTGTGATTCAAGTGGGTTATGAACTCCCATTTTTACCCCATAAACAGATTGCAGAATCACATCAGTTACACATCCATTGATTTACATATTGCCATACTAGTGTCTGTCGTATTCTGCTGCCTTTCCTAACCTCTACTATCCCCCTCCCCTTACCTCCCCTCTCCTCTTCTCTCTCTACCTCTTTACTGTAATTCATTTCTCCCCCTTGTATAATTTTTTCCTTTCCCTCACCTCCTCTTGTATGTAATTTTGTATAACCCTGAGGGTCTCCTTTTATTTCCATGCAATTTCCCTTCTCTCTCCCTTTCCCTTCCTCCTCTCATCCCTGTTTAATGTTAATTTTCTTCTCATTCTATTCGTCCCTACTCTGTTCCTAGTTAATCTCTTTATATCAAAAAGACATTTGGCATTTGGTTTTAGGGATTGGCTAGCTTCACTTAGCATAATCTGCTCTAATGCCATCCATTTCTCTGTAAAAATTTTGTCATTTTTTAATGCAGAGTAATACTCCATTGTGTATAAATGCCTCATTTTTTATCCATTCATCTATGGAAGTGCATCTAGGTTGGTTCCACAGTCTTGCTATTGTAAATTGTGCTGCTATGAACATCAATGTAGCAGTGTCCCTGTAGCATTTTTTTTAGGTCTTTAGGGAATAGACTGAGAAGGGGAATACCTGGGTCAAATGGTGGTTCCATTCCCACCTCTACAAGAAATCTCCATACTGCTTTCCAATTTGGCTGCACCAATTTGCAGTCCCACCAGCAATGTACAAGTGTACCCTTTTCTCCACATCCTCGCCAGCACTTGTTGTTGTTTGAGTTCATAATAAATATCTGGAATGGAAAATGCTCAGGAGTTCACAACCTTGAAGGTGGTAGAGGAGTTTCCAAAAGTAAGGGACAGGGTAAATACCACAAACATGGAGCTGTGTCGGCCTTAAGACTTCTTGAGAAAATGCCTCTGAGGTTGGGCACTTGAAATATATGTTGTTGTCAGGAGCTTTAGCTTCCTTTGTAGTGAGACCATCAAAGCTGAGTCTGCATCTATGTGACATGGACGACATGTTTTTTTTTTATTTTCCTATGAACACGAGGCAGCAGTACTGAATTCTCTCTTTGTAGGCAAACTGGGGCTACTGGGGGCTAAGTGTCTCCCCATGTGGACTGTGAAGCCATTTGATCATCCTTCACATTTAATCATGTTATTTGATGCTGCACTGAAAGTTTGGTATTTACTTTATGAAATAAAGGAGTTTAACTGTGATACAGTGCTGCAGGGAGTTCTGTCATGTGTGGTGGTCAGGATCGGCAGGAGAATGTACCAAGAAGGCTTCTATCACACATAGTTGCCCCCTTGACCATAGCAACATGATTCTGAACATTGCCCTGAAACCTCTCCATACAACAAGATGCCTTTACATCCAAAGGTCTGCTAGCTGCACCATGTCAGTCACAAACCATTTATAAGCCAATGGCAGATCCACGTGGCCCCACCACAGATGTTTTTTCACACACCTACACTCTACTGCTCTTGGCCCACTACTCAGCAGGCTCCAACTTACTGGCATATCTTTTCTACACCATTATCATGAAACTCAGTCAAACCAGGCACTGTCTTGTATACTCATGATAAGCAACAGGACATCAAATGGTTTTCCAGTGCCAGCTGGTCATGGAAATTTCAAAAATTTCATGGTATTTTCTAGCCATTTTTCAAGGATGAAGTTGGAGTTACTGTGGGTTTCAATTCATTCAGGAACCATTAAATATTGAGGAATCTCATTTCAATGGAAGCTCTAGAGAACTCTCACAGGCAAGTCTTCTGAAAGAGTGGCCCAAGGTCACATAAAGCCAGCCACATTGAGGTCTACAATGTGAGGTCCATGTGTGTTTTGACTCTCAAATATTGCTGCCAAGTCTTTCAGAATATAATCAAGTGATATCCTCGCTGAGATTCCCAGTGCTCTGTGGAAAGCCACCCTGGGCCTAGATCTCAGTTTCCAAGGGTGACTCTCATGCGTGGCCTCCGAAAATTCCAACACAATTCATGGCAATACTTCTCTAAGGTCAGTTTCAGAACTCAGTCTCCAAGGGGAATCCCACAAGAGTTGAAACCCAGGTGGACGCAGTCATCTTTTCCCACCGCCACACAAATGACAACAATGAAAACCAAAACACTCTCACATGGCCCTCATGTTCTTCCATATAGACACTAATCATAACCTCTGGCTAGAAGTTTCCATGAGGGGCGCAGACCAAGAAACTGTCCAAAATAAGCTCCCTTTCCCCTCATTTGCCGAAAGTCAGGGTGGCCTACACACCCTTCCTGTGAACCAGAACTGATCAAATAGGCATGGCGTTAATACTGTCATGCTTTTCCAATTTGAGGCCTACTGACTGTCAGGTATAGATTCTTTATGTGATTTGGAGTCATCAGAAAACCCAAGCACTTCTGCAGGGGTTCAAAGAACTCTTTTGAACTAAAGGATCCTGATTCTTACTTGATGAAGGTCAGGAATCTAATAGAGGAAGGCAAGAGACTCATTTGCCATTTCTGTTTTGAATGCACACATGGAATCTATCTTTTGATGCATCAGGTGCTGAGAATCTAAGCCACAACCTCACACAGAACCAAGAGGCTGATTCAGACACATCCTTTTACAAAGCAATTAAGCAAAGAGCCACAGGTGATGCCCATTCATTTTCATTTGAAAACTGTTTTCTTCAGGCTTCACAAAGGGGTGGCTAGAGGCCAAGACCTTCCTGACATTTAGGGCAACAGAAGAACAGGTAAGCAAAAGACACAAAGCAGGGTTTCTCCACTGAGACTTTCCTGGTCACACTGATATCTGAGTTTTCTGAGATGCTTGACATTCACTTCAGCTATCAAGTACATGGCCATGTCACAGAGCTTGGAGGTGGTATATATCTTGGACACAAAACCATGAGCCTATTCTGGAGAGTGGCCAGAATTCAGGAAAAAAACAGGATCTTAGGAAGATAGAAGGTTTTGCCCATCCAGAAGGCAAGCCGCAGTCCATTAATCAATTGGGCAGGATTAATGCTGGGAAGCTTTCTACTAGACAGGACACATCCATTAATTCATTCTCTTTTCTAATTTCTACAACCACAGACACAGTGGGATACACAGACATAGAAACACTTACATGTCAAACGACTTACTAGAAACAGTCCAATCCAAACCAAACAAACCACATTTCCTACCTATTCTCAGAACATGTGACAAAACCACAAAACCACAACCACTCCCACAAAGGCACCTCCTTCCCCCAAGTAGGTCTGTGACTATCCAGAATGTCCTCTGACTGGTGGGCCATAAAATGTTCTCCCGAAATGTCCTGTCCTGACTCAGATCTGGTCTCTTTGGCCAACTTTGTGAAGTTGTCAGGAGCCAGCGGTGAGCCACTACCTGCTTTCTCAGAAAAGGTCCCTCTTCAGAGCTCTTCTGGCCTTTGGCCATCCTCACATAGGTAGGTACCAAGAAAGACTGACCCTGTCCTTGGTAAAACTGAACAAGTGAGCCCACTGGGACTGGGACTGAGACTGGCTCTGGGTACCTGTCTTCATGGATCCCAAATTCAGAGAATTCCTTCACCAAGGAAGTGATGTAGGTCACTTCCTTCAGGAACTGAATTAGGTTACTGCCTTGTCAACCAATTTGTCCTAACAGTTGCTTCCAAAGTCCAATGAGTTGGAGGCTGCCCCTTCTTCCAGTGAAACTTTCACAAGTTTGCATGGTATATCAACCATAGGCACCCAAAAAAAGCTCTCCAGATAGGCCTGGTTTGGTCCATCTTCTATACATTAAGAAAAGAAATGTTGATTCAGACACATCCCTTCATGCTAACCAGGTTGTTTGTCATGGAAGATGACTTTTGCTCTCTGACGTCATTCATAGCTGCCTACATTTAATCCAGGGATCATTTCTTTAATGACCTTGGAGGTTCTCAGCAAGTGGAAGATCCCCTAATTTCTGTATTGAAAGACCAACTCTGTCCCTGCTCTTCAGTAAAGATAGATTGAGAGAACAGTGTATGGTCAGGGTTAATAACATGTTCCATTTGGGTTAGGAATCATTCTGCGGGATGAATTATGGTATTGGGAACGTGCGATATTTATAAGAATATAAGTGAAATATAAGTATGAAAACAGACATCTAGGTAATATTTGAAGCCCAGAATTGCATTGGACCCTTGGCTGGGATTCTTAGCTTTGAATTATATTCTGCACAGATGTCTCAGATAAATCAATATACAATGGCATAATTCCTTGTACCTTGGTTGATTGAATGTTGAAGAGAACATCCAGTCAAAAAGAAATAATTTGTAGGATTAGTAAGATTGTTGGTAGGTTTTGAAAGAAGAGTGAGTATAAGATTTGGATGAAAAGATCTTTAGCAATTGGGTTTCGGATAGAGAGTGAATGTAATTGTCAGCACATGTGGAGAGTCTGTCAAAAGGATGAACTGGGGAAAAAAGTAGGAATGCAGATATCAATTGACATTAGGATATCAGGCAAAGTATAAAGTGAGTGATAGAATTATACATTTTCAACAGGGTTGAGTTTGAATATATAATCTTAGGAAGAAACAAACATGTAGTCACCAATAGGATGAACTTTTGAGAGCATTAGGCAATATGGACATGGATGTTTTCCGTAATCCATGCTCACTTTTCATTTAGGCTTTGGTACAAACATAAGTTTGACCTCTTCTTTCTGTGTGCAGAATATTACTGTGGTAAAATGTATATGTAGATCAGGTGACATGAGTATTTCTTCCACCATTTCTGAGAGCAATATTTTGAAGACGTATCAATTATTTTTGGAGGTAAAAATGGTGTACACTGTGTCTATAATTATAGAGATAATGCATGAATAGACCATACTGTAAAGAAATATTATAACTGGTTCTAACTTTAAATAATGGATTGAATTGATATCTGAAAATATACAGAAAATCTTACATTGATATACAATCCTTCATTCCAACCAGTAATATATATAATGGTTATATCAGCATTATGGTTTTTCATGAAGAATGTGTGAGTTTTGCTTCAAAAGTGATTATGGAAATCGGAAATAATGTGTTTGGAAAGAAGTCTCATGAAAAGACCAGTCAAGAAACCTGGAGGAATACATGTGTTTTGAAGCAGAAAGTGATTGAAAGTGAAACAAATGCCTATAAATTTGTGAACTTGTGGATCAAATATATATATACTATGATGTGCGTAAACTGAAGAAATAGTAATGTACCACTGTTACATAAAAATGAACGTCAAAATACACATCATGTCCTCTCCCACAGGAATCTACTTGCATTGATGTTAAACTGGGTCAGTTATTGTAGAAATATTAGGATAATGCCGCAGTCTTGCTGGGCACAATCAGCAGCCACTTGTCAAAAGAAACTAACTTTATTTTTAGAACCACACATGCCAAACAAAACAGCCTCTCAGGAAAAAACCTTCAGAGCCCCAACTGCCACCACTGGCTTCCCAAAACCTCTCTCTCCCACAGGAGCCTCTCTCCGCCTCCCACAATACTCCTGCTCTTGAGGGCGATTGGCTGGGTCATGTGGGCGGAGTCAAAAAAAGTCCCCCAATGAGCAGTTTTGTGGTCTGAAAGGGCAGGGAAACAGCCCATTGAGCATCACCGCAGAGGAGCCAATCACCTAGGTGTTGCTGGGGCCGCTGTGAGCCAATCATCAGCCGGCAGCTGGAAGTTTGCTGGCAGCAGGAATTTTGCTGGGGCCCCTTCGGCTGTGGCTCTCAACATCTTCGCCTCTCTGTTTAAACAACACGCATGTGGCTTAGGGACCGTGCCTGCCTTAGGTTGTCCAATAGTACATATGGTCTTTACCCGTTAAGTTGGTACCATTGCAATTGGATCTTACCCGTCACTGACTACCCGTCCAGTATAGAGCCACACATGTGGAGAGGTCTTTGTACCAGCGGGGGTGGGTGAGGTTCTTTGCCTCACCTCTGTTGGCCCCCCAAATTTTAGCTGGACGATCATGACACGCAGAAGGGAGGAAGATACACCAAGCCAATTGATGGCTCCTTTTGGAAAAATTGTACCACCGATGACATCATCAGCAAATATACCCCAACACTACCACAAGTCGCTGCACCAACAGATAGTTCACAATGCATTTAGGTGAGTTCACAATGTGTCCAGGCAAGTTCTGCAAGCACTACAGGGATGGCTATTGCAGAAGCTGTAGATTGGTATTATCTTTGATTTCACCTGCACTGGGATGAAGATAGGAACTCTGGCAATAATGTCTAAAGAAAAAAATTAGGTAATATTCCAGAAGGCACTAAAACCAAAAAAAAATTATGTAACATTCCAGAAGGCACATCAAAAACCAAAGTGGCCCAAAAAGCAGTCATTGAGGATGAAGTCTCTCACTTTCCTCTGTAAGGTTCCTGACCTCCATAAAATGAGAATAGGGATTTATTGGGTCAAATGAGTTCTTCAAAACCCTGCAGAGTGTAGCCAATGGGTTATTGGGTTTTTTCATTACTCCAATTCACATCAAGAATCTATACTCCACAGACAGTAGGCCTCAAATTGGAGAAGCAGAGCAGTATTAAAGTCAGGGTTATTTGATCACTCATGGTTCACAGAATGGGTGTCCAGGCCACCCTGACTTTAGGCAAATGAGAGGAAAGGGAGATTATTTTGGACACTGTCTTGGGCTGTGCCCCTCAAGGAAACGTCAAGCCAGAGGTTATGATGAGTGTCTATATGGAAGAAGATGAGGGCCATTTGGGAGTGTTTTGGTTTTCATTGTGGTCATTTATGTGGCAGTAGGAAAAGATGACTGGGTCCACCAGGGCTTGAACTCTGGTGTGATTCCTCTTAGAGACTGAGTTCTGGAACTGACCTCAGAGAAGTATTGCCATGATTTGTGTTGGGATTTTAGGCGGCCACCCATGAAAGTCGCCCTTTGAAACTGAGATCTAGGCCCGGGGTGGCTTTCCACAGAGCACTGGGAATCTCAGACAGAATATCATATGATGTTATTTTGAAATACTTGCCAGACATAGTTGAGAGTCAAAACACACATGGACCTCACATTGTAGACCTCAATTGGCCTGGCTTCATGTGACTATTTGGCCACTCTTTGGAAAGCCTTGCCTGTGAGAGTCTCCAGAACTTTCATTGAAATGAGCTTCCTCAACATTGAATGATTCCTGAAAGAATTGAAACCCACAATGCCTCCAACTTCATCCTTGTAAAATGGCTAGATAAATACCATAAAATTTTTGAAATTCGCATGATGAGGTGGCACTGGAGAACCTTTGATGTCCTGTTGCTGATCATTAGTGTACCAGACAGTGCCTTGATTGATTGGGTATAATGAAAGTGGTGTAGAACAGAGATGCCGGTTAGATGGAGACTGCGGAGTAGTTGGCCCAGAGTTGTGGTGTGCAGGTGTGTGATAAAATATTTATGGTGGTGCCATGTGGATCTGCCATTGACTTCCAAATGGCTTTTAGCTAACATGGTGCACCCAGCAGACCCTTATATGCAAAGGCATCTTGTTATATGGAGAGGTTTCAGGGAAATGTTCAGAATCAGGTTGCTATGGTCAAGGGGGCAAGCTATGTGGGATAGAAGCCGGGTTAGTGAGTTCTCCTGGAGACTCTGACCCAGCACATGTCACAGAACTCCCTCCAACACTGTGTCCCAGTTGAACTCCTTGTATTTCTTGAAGCAAATACCAAACTCCCAGTTCAGCACCAAGAAACACCATGAAAATTGGAGGATGACTAAATGGCTTCACAGTCCACATGGTTAGACACTTTGGCCCACTGGACTCTGTTTACCTACAAAGAGAGAATTCAGCACTGCTGCCTCAGGTTCATTGGAAAATAAGAAACCATGTTCTCCAAGTCACATAGATTCAGACCCAGCTTTGATGGTTTCACTACAAATGAAGACAAAGCTCCTGACAACAATATATATTTCAAGTGCCACACCTCAGAGGCAGATTCTCCAGAAGTCTTTTTTCCAGCAGAGCTCCATGGTTGTGGAGTGTTTACCCAATCCCTTACTTCTGGAAACTCCTCTACCTGCTCCCAGGTTGAGAACTCCTGAGAATTTTCCATTCCAGATATGTATTCACAGATTTTCTAACTCTTCTTCTCTAATTGTGTCTCACTTGGGGCAAAGGTAATGTCAAGGCATTGTTCTAGGTGAGAGTGGGAAGATTATTGTGTAGCACATATTTGCATACACATTGGATACATTATCCTATTTTCCATTTGCAATACTGAATTTCTGACACTAACCCATACCCTACTAGACTATGACTACTATCCTAAAATGATGGAGAAAAAGAAACCTAACAGAATAGAAATACAGGCCTTTTGTAGGAGGCATGGTGTATACTTGGATTTTCCTTTTCCTTTATCAAGGATATGTGTTATAAATCTAGTCAACTTTTCATTGTAATATTTCTCCATGAGTTTTCAAAGTTAACACATATGTAAATTCCTGTCTCCTTTTCTCTGTAGCCTCTTTAGAACATGTATATTTTTATGCATATATAGACTCCTACCTGGTAACACACGTAAATTCTTGTGATCTCACTAACTTTGGAACATACAAATTATGAGAATAGATCACTTCCCCTAAATACTGATGGAACTGAAAATTCAAACTATGGGTGAGCTTCCTAGTGAACAACATCATACATAAATCCATGTTCAGTAAAATGAATATTTTTAGATATGTGGATGATATATATTTCATGATAAATTTCGATTGGCATATATATTGCTACATTTTATTGTTGTGTGTGTGTGTGTGTGTATATATATATATATATATATATATATATATATATATATATATATACCAGATTTTCCAGATTTTCCAAAATATGAAATATATGTGTCTTATTATACACTCCCTAAATTCATTCAAGTTCATGTATGTGATTTAAAATCAACATTTTACATGATTATCATCAGTCTGGCTGGGCACAATTCAGGAGCCAATTGTCAAAAGAAACAAACTTTATTTTTAGAACCACACAAGCCAAACAAAACAGCTTCTCAGGAAAAACCCTCAGAGCCCAACTGCCACCACAGTCTTCCCACAAGCCTCTCCCTCAACCACAAGCCTCCTCCTTTTGAGGCCAATTGGCTGGGTCACATGGGCGGAGCCAATAAAGTCCACCAATGAGCAGCTCCGTTGTCTGAAAGGGCAGGGAAACATCCCATTGAGCATCACCACAGAGGAGCCAATCAGCTAGATGTTGCTGGGGCCGCTGTGGAGCCAATCATCAGCCGGCAGCTGGAAGTTTGCTGGCAGCTGGAGGTTTCCTGGGGCCCCTTTGGCTGTGGCTCTCAACATCTCCCCCTCTCTGTTTAAACAACGAGCATGTGGCTTAGGGACCATGCCTGCCTTAGGTTGTGCAGTAGTACATATGGTATTTACTGGAGACCCTTGGCTGTGGCTATCAACAGGATTTGTATGTACCATTCACTGAAGTTAGTTTTCAGTACTAGGAAACAAATATGTATTTCAGGTGGATAAATATTTCTGAGAAAAATCTTGTGAAAAGTTGATTATAAATCCACATACTTGAACATAAATGAATTTAGGGAGTGTAAATAAGATACATATATTTCATATTTTGAAAAATCTGGAGAGAGAGTGTGTGTGTGTGTGTGTGTGTGTGTGTATACACACACAGACACATACAGATATTAAAATGTAGCAACATATATGCAAATCTAAATTCACTATGAAATATACATCAATCACAGATCCAAAAATATTCAATTTTCTTAACAGGGATTTATGTATAATGTTTTTCTACTAGGAAGCTCACCCATTATTTGAATTATCAGTTCCAACAGCGTTTAGGAGGAGTGATGTCTTCTCACAAATTGTATCTCCCAAGTCAGTCACCTCACAAGAATGTAGGTGTGACACCAGGTAGGATTTGATATGTGCATATAAAAATACATGTGCTGAATAGGCTACAGACAAAGGGAGACAGGAATTCACATATTTGTTAACTTTAAAAACACATGGAGATCTATTTCAATTAAAAATAGACTGGATTTATAACACCTGACATTTATCATGCAAAAGGCAAGATCAATTATACACCATGCCTCCTCTGAACTGCTTGTATTTCAATTCTGTTTGTGTTACTTTTCTGCATGATATTAGAATTAGTAGTCAGAGTCTAGTAGGGTATGGGTTCGTGTCAGGGATTCAGTATTTCGAATGGAAAATTGGAAAATGAATCCAATGTGTATGCAAATATGTGCTACACACAAAAAATTCCCACTTTCATTCAGAACAATGGCTTGAAATAACCACGCTCCATGTAAGAAACAATTAGAGGAGAAGAGTTAGAAAATCTGTGAATACATACGTAGAATGGAAAATGCTCATTAGTTCACAACCTTTGAGGTGGAAGAGACGTTTCCAAACCTTAGGGACAGGGTAAAACTCCACAAACATGGATCTCTGCTGGCCTAAACACTTCTGGAGATACTGACAATGAGGTTGGGTACTTGAAATATATGTTGTTTTCAGAAGCTTTAGCTTCCTTTGTAGTGAGACCATCAAACTTGGGTCTGCATTTTTGTGACCTGGAGGACATGAATTCTTATTGTCCAATGAACATGAGGCAGCAGTGCTGAATTCACTCTTTGTAACTAAACTGTGGCCAATGGGGGATAAGTGTCTCCCCGTCTGGACTTTGAAATCATTTGGTCATCCTCCAATTTTCGTGGTGTTTCTTGCTGCTGCAGTGGGTGTTTTGTATTTGGTTCATGACATACAAGGAGTTAAACTGGGACACAATGCTGGAGGGAGTCCTGTAACGTATGGTGTGTCAGGGTCTGCAGGAGAATGCACCAACCAGGCTTCTATCCCCCATTGCTTGCCCCCTTTACCATAGGAACTTGATTCTGAACATTGCCCTGAAAACTCTCCATGTAACATGATGCCTTTACATACAAAGTTCTGCTAGCTGCACCATGTCAGTCACAAGCCATTTGGAAGCCAATGTAAGATCCACATGACCCCATCACAGATGTATTGTCACACACCTGCACACAACTGCTCTCGGCCTGCCATAAATACTGCTCTGCTTCTCCAATTTGAGGCCTACTTACTGTCAGGTATAGATTCTTTATGTGATTTGGCATCATGAGACAACCCAAGCAGTTCTGCAGGACTTTGAAGAACTCATTTGATCCAAAGGATCCCTATTCTCACTTGATGGAGGTCAGGAACCAAACAGAAGAAGGCAAGAGACTTCATCCACAATGACAGATTTTTTGCCATTTTGGTTTTGGATGCACACATGGGATCTTCTTTAGATCTCTCAGGAGCTGAGAATCTTAGCCACAGCCTCAAACAGGGCCTAGTGTCTGACTAAGACACATCCCTTACCAGAGCAATTAAGCAAAGAGCCACAGGTGATGCCCATTCATTTCTATTTGAAAACTGTTTCTTCACGCTTCACAAAGGGGTGGCCTGAGGCAAAGACCTTCCTGACATTCAAGGCAACAGAAACATAGATAAGCAAATGGAGCCAAGCAGGGTTTCTCCACTGAGACTTTACTGGTCACACTGATATCTGAGTTTTCTGAGATGTTCCCATTCCCTTCAGCTATCAAGGACATGGCCATGTCACAGAGTTTGGAGGTGGTACATATCTTGGACAATAAACCATGATACTATTCTGGAGAGTAGCCAGAATTCAGGAAGAAAACAGCAACTTAGGAAGTTAGTAGGTGTTTCCCATCCATAAGGCAAGCAACAGTCCATTAATCAATTGTGCAGGATGAATGCTGTGAAGCTTTCTACTAGACAGGACACCTCCATTGATGCATTCTCGTTTCTAATGTCTAAAACCACGGACACAGTGGCTACACAGACATAGAAACACTCGCCTTGTCTATAGACTTACTAGAAACAGTCGACTCCAAACCAAACCAACCACCTTTCCTACCTATTCTCAGAACATGAAACAAAACCGCAAACTCACACCCACAACCAAAAAGGCACCTCCTTCCCAAAAATAGGTCTTTAACTATCTGGAGTGTCCTCTGACTGGTGGGCCATACTATGTTCCACTCGAAATGGCCTGTCTGGTCTCAGATCTTGTCTCCTTGGCCAACTCTGTTATTCTGCGAGGAGCCTGCTGTTAGCCACAACCTGCTGTCTCAAGAAAGGCCCCTCTTCAGAACTCTACTGGCATTTGGCCATCCTCACATCAGTAGGTACCAAGAAGGCCTGACTCTGTACTTGGTAAATCCAAACAAGTGAGCCCACTGGGACTGGGACTGGGAATGGCTCTTGGTGCCTGGCTTCTTGCATCCCAATTTCAGAGAGTTCCATCACCAAGGAAATGAGGTATGTCACTTTCTTTGCAACTGAATGAGGTCACTGCCTTGGCAACAACTTTGTCCTAAGACTTGCTTCCAATGGTTCCATGAGTTGGAGGGTGCCCCTACTTCCTGTGACAATTTGACTAGTTAGAATGGTATATCAAAATAGACACCATGGAACAGCTCTACACGCAGGCCTGGTTAGGTTTATCTTCTCTACATTAAGAAGAGAGAGTCTGATGCATACACATCCCTTCATCCTGTCCAGGTTGTTTGCCATGGAAGATGGCTTTTGCTCATGCAGGTCCTTCATAGCTGCCTACATCTTCTCCAGGGATCATTTCTGCATCGAACTTTGAGGTTCTCAGCAGTTGGAAGATAACCTACATCCCTAATTGAAAGAATAGCCCTGTCCCTGCTCTTTTGTAATGTTATATTGAGGCAACAGTGTATGGTTAGGGTTAATAACACGTTCGATTTGGGTTAGGAATCATTCTGCAGGATAAATAAGGTTATTGGGAACCTGCAATATATAGAAATATAGTGGTTAAATATAAGTATGAAAACAGAAATCTAGGTAAGATTTGAAGCTCAGAAGTGCATTTGGCAATAGATTGGGACACGTAGCTTTGAATTATGTTCTGCATACATGTTTCAGAAAAATCGATATACAATGGCATAGGACCTTGTACCTCAGATGATTGAATGTAGTAGAGTACATCCACTCAAAAAGGGATAGTCGATAGGATCAGGAAGATAGTCAGTATGTTTCGGAAGAAGATAGAGTATAGGATTTGGACCAAAGTTCATTAGCAATAGGGTTTCGGTTAGAGAGTGAATGTCAATGTCAGCACATGTGAAGGGTCAGTCACAATGTTGAACTGGAAAAAATATGTAGGAAAGTAGATATCAATAGAGACATTAGGAAATCAGGCAAAGTATAAAGTGAGTGAAAAAACTAGACATTTCCAATAGTTTTGAGGTTGAATATATAATCTTAGGAAGAAACAAAAATGTGGTCACCAATAGGATTGACATTTGAGAGCATTAGGCAACCTGGATATGGATGTTTTTAGTAATCCATGTTCAGTTTCCATTTAGGCTTTGGTACAATCATACGTGTGACTTTTGCATTTTGTGTCCAGAATATTACTATGATAACATGCATATGTAGATCAGGTGACATGAGTATTTCTTCCACCATTTCTGGGAGCAATATTTAGAAGACTAATAAATTAGTATTGGGGGTACTAAGAGGTGTACCCTGTGTCTATGAATATAGAGATAATGCATGAATAGACAATATAGTGAGTAAATAATATAACTGGTTCCACTTTAAATAATGGAATAAACTGATATAAGAGAATATATAAAAAATACTATATTGTTATAAAATCATTCATTCCAACCAGTTATACATCTAGTGGTGATATTATAGTTATGGTTTATCATGAAGTGAGTGTCAGTTTTGCTTCAAAAGTGATAAAAAAAATCAAAAATAATATATTTCGAAAGAAGTCTCATTATAAGACCAGTCAAGAAACCTGGAAGAATCCATGTGTTCTGAAGCAGGAAGTGATTGAAAGTGAAACAAATGCCTATAAGTTTGCTAACTTGTGGATGAAATATATATCCTATGATGTGCATAAATTGAAGAAATAGTAATGTACCAGTGTTGAATTAAAATGAATTTCAAAATACACATCATGTCACATAGGAATGTACTTGCATTGATGTTAAACTGGGTCAGTTACTGTAGAATTATTAGTATTTGTATGCAACATTAACTGAAGTTAGTTTTCAGTACTGGAAACAATATGTATTTCAGGTGGATGAATATTTCTGAGAATGATCTTGTGAAAAGTTGATTATAAATCCATATACATGAACATGAATGAATTTAGGGAGTGTATATAAGACACATATATTTCATATTTTGAAAAATCTGGAGAGTGTATGTATATATATATATATATATATATATATATATATATATATACAAAAAAACACACACAGACAATAAATTAGCAATCAAATTTATCATGAAATATATATCCTCCACAGATGCAAAATTATTTCTTTTAGAACATGTATTTATGTATAATGTTGTTCTTCTAGGAAACACACCCCTAGGTTAAATTTTCAGTTCCAACAGAGTTTAACAGGAGTGATCACTTCTCACAAATTGTATTTGCCAAATTAGCCACCTCACAAAATGTAGGTGTGATACAAGGTAGTGTTCTATATGTGCATTTAAAAATACATGTGCTGAATAGGCTACAGAGAAAGGGAGATAGGTATTCACATATTTGTTAACATTAAAAACACATGGAGAACTATTTCAATTAAAAATTGACTAGATTTATAACACCTACAATTAATCATGCAAAAAACAAGTCCAACTATACACTATGATTCTTCTGAACTGCTTGTATTCCTATTCTGTTTGTGTTATTTTTCTCCATCATATTAGGAGTAGTAGTCAGAGTCTATTAGGGTATGCGTTAGTGTCAAGGATTCAGTATTTCGAATGGAAATATGGAAAATGACTCTAATTGGTATGCAAATATGTGCTACACAAAAATGTTCACACTCTCATCCAGAAGATTGCCTTGACATTACCTTAGTTCCAAGTAAGATACAATTAGAGGAGAAAAGTTAGAAAATCTGTAAATACATATCAGGAATAAAAAATGCTCAGGAGTTCACAAACTTGTAGGTGGTAGAGGAGTTTCCAAAAGTAAGGGACAGGGTAAACACTCCACAAACATTGAGCTCTGCTTGTGTAAAGACTTCTTGAGAAACTCTCTGAGGTTGGGCTCTTAAAATACATGTTGTTGTCAGGAGCTTTAGCTTCCTTTGTTGTGTGACCATCAAATCTGGGTGTGCAAATATGTGACCTGAAGGACATTGTTTCTAATTTTCCAATGAAAATGAGGCAGCAGTGCTGAATACTCTTTTTGTAGTTAAACTATGGCCACTGGGGTGTAAACTATGGCCACTGGGGTCTCCCCGGGTTGACTGTGAAGCCATTTGGTCATGCTCCAATTTTCGTGGTGTTACTCCTTGGTGCACTGGGAGTTTGGTATTTGCTTCATGAAATACAAGGAGTTCAACTGGGACACAGTGCTGGAGGGAGTTCTGTCACGTGTGGAGGGACACAGTCTGCATGAGAATGCACCAACCAGGATTCTGTCCCACATAGGTTGCCCCTTTGTCCATAGCAACCTGATTCTGAACATTGCCCAGAAACCTATCCATATAACAAGATGCCTTTACATATAAGGGTCTGCTGGCTGTACCCTGTCAGTCACAAGGCAATTGGAAGCCAATGGCAGATCCACATGCCCCAATACACATGTTTTATCACACACCTTCACACCTATGCTCTAGTCCCACTAATGAACAGGCTCCAACATACTGGCATCACTGTTCTACACAATTTTCATGAAACCCAGTCAGTCAAGGCACTGTGAGATACACTCATGATCAGCAACAGGACATCCAAAAGTTTTCCAGTGCCACCTGGTTATGGGAATTTCAAAAGTCTCATGGTATTTATCAAGCCATTTTTTGAGGATAAAGTTGGAGGCTCTGTGGGTTTCAATTCATTCAGGAACCATTAAATGTTGAAGAAGCTCATTTCAATGAAAGATCTTGAGAACACTCACAGGCAAGTCTTCCCAAAGAGTGGCCAAAAGGTCACCTGAAGTCAGGCCCATTGAGGTCTACAATGTGAGGTCCATGTGTGTTTTGACTCTCAACTGTGGCTTTAAAGAATTTCAGTATAAAATCATGTGATATCCAGGCTGAGATTCCCAGTGCTCTGGGCAAAGCCACCCTGCACCTAGATCTCCCTGCACCACAATTAATACCTGAGATCTAGGTTGCATGGCCTAGTAAAATCCAAACACAATTCATGACAATACTTCTCTGATGTCACTTCCAGAATTCAGTCTCTAAGGAGAATCATACCAGAGTTCAAGCCCAGGTGGACCCAGTCATCTGTTCCAAGCGCCAAACAAATTACCACAATTCAAAACAAAATGCTCCCACATGCCCCTTATCTTCTTCAATTTGAGGCCAAATGACTGTGGGGTTTAGATTCTTTATGTAAATTGGATTCATGTGAAAACCCAAGCACCTATGGGCTAAACTCTGCAGGGCTTTAAAGAACTCATTTGACCCAAAGGATCCCTATTTTCACTTGATGGATGTCAGGGCCATTAGAGAGGAAGGTGAGAGTCTTCATCCACAATAACTGCTCTTTTGGCCATTTTGGTTTTGGATGCACCCATGGGATCTTTCTTTAGATCCATCAGGTGCTGAGAATCTAAGCCACAGCCTCACACCGGGCCAAGAGGCTGATTCAGACACATCTCTTTCCAAAGCAATTAAGCAAAGAGCAAAACACACACAGACATTATAAAGTGGCAATATATATGCCAATTGAAATTCATGATGAAATATATATCGTCCACAGATCCAAAAATATTAATTTTACTGAACATGGATTTATGAATAATGTTGTTCAACTAGAAAGGTTACCATTAGGCTGAATTTTATGATCCAATAGCGTTTAGGAGGAGTGATCTCTTGTCATAATTTGTATCTGCCATGTCAGCCACCTCACAAGAATGTATATGTGATACCAGGTAGGATTCAATATGTTTATATAAAAATACATGTGATGAATAGGCTACAGAGAAAAGGATACAGGAATTCACATATTTATTAACTTTAAAAACACAAGGAGAACTATTTCAATTAAAAATTAACTAGATTTATAACACCTACCCTACATAATGCAAAAGGCAAGTCCAACTATACACCATGCCTCTTCTGAACTGCTTGTATTTCTATTGTGTTTCTATGCACTGTGGGTTTCAAGAACCATTAAATGTTGAGGAAGCTCATTTCAATGAAACTCTGGAGAACTCTCATAGGCAAGGCTTCCCAAAGAGTGACCAAAAGGTTAGATATAGCCAGGCCCATTGAGGTCTACAATGTGAGGTCCATGTGTGTTTTGACTCTCAACTATGGCTACCAAGTCTTTAAGAATAAAATCATGGGATATCTTTGCTGAAATTCCCAGTGCTCTGTGGAAAGCCACCCTCGGCCTTGGTCTTAGTTTCCAAGGGCGACTCTCATGCTTGACCTCTTAAAATATCACCACAATTCATGGCAATACTTCTTTGAGTTCAGTTCCAGAAGTCAGTCTCTAAGGGGAATCACGCAAGAATTCAAGCCCAGGTGGACCCAGTCATCTCTTCCAACCGTCACACAAATGACCACAATTAATACCAAAACACTCTCACATGGCCCTCCTCTTCTTCTATAAAGGCACTCATCATAACCTCTGGCTGGAGGTTTCCATGAGGGGCACAGCCCAAGACAGTGTCCCAAATAAGCTCCCTTGCCACTCATTTGCCTAAATTCAGGGTGGCTTGGACACCCTTCTTGTGCACCAGGAGTGATCTGAAAGGGTAAAATAAATTGAAATTAAAGTGTAAAAGTTGAAGTGTAAAAGACCGGGTTTTGTAAAGTTTCTAAGCTGCAAGGCCTGAGTTAAAATGTAAAGGACCAGGTATTGTTAAGTTCCTATGCTACATGCAAAACCTGAAATTCCTGTAGCTTGTAGTACAATTCCGGACTGCCCAGTAAATATTCCCCCTGACCGCCTGGTTGTTTAATAACCTAGGACCCTGTGTGGCCTGGCACATAGGCATCGCAAGGCCTAAACCAATCTGTTTGAATGTGTACCTCGCTTTAGAACTCACCTATCTCTCCCGCCTGACCTGTTCCTGCCAATGAATGAACTAATCATGTTTAGGAATTGTTGTTTGATTTTTCTGCGGTGTATGTTGATTTCTTAAAGGAGACTGTGATATATGTAAAGTCCCGCCCTCCCCAAAAAGTGTACTTAAGCACTGCTCAACCCCTGCTCGGGGCTCTGGGCTGCTCTCCCTTCTTGAGTGAGCACGTAGCCCCAGCATGCTGGATTGGATCCTCAATGAACGCCTTTTTCTGTTGCATGAGCCGCGTTCTCTTGGTGGTCTCTTCCTCCGACGTTCACCGGACCCTTACATTTGGTGCGTTGGCCAGGAATCACGCAGCATAGGACAAGGACACACCAACAGACCCCTCTGGAGGTCAGTAAGGCGCTTCTTTTCATTTTTCCTTGTGATAACTCAGAGCTTTTTGTTCAGGTTCCATTTTTCCGTTTTTGGTTTGGGTTGGCAGAGTGGCTTCCAGCGGAGAATGTAAGTTCCCCCTGTCAGTGGTGGACAAACGTGTCCTAAAGCCACAGGCCATGTCCTTGCAAGGGATGCCTTGGAGGACTCGGGGAGTGACGGATGTGCTCTCATTAGGTGAGGAGGGACGAATGAGCCCACATTAGGTGACTCTGCTGGCAACCCATCATATCTTGCTGACTACTTTTTTCTCTCAGGTTGAATTCACTGTCTGTCTTTGTGGTCTAACCCATCAGGTTTTGACAGTTACTAGGTTCTAATCTTTACTTCTGAACTCGTGTTAAATGTTAACTGTGTGTACATGTTTGTGTCACGTTTGTATTGTCCTTGTCTCTGTTTGAGAAACTCTCATTATGGGACAAAGCCATTCCATGCCTCTTTCCTTGAAGCCATTCCTGGTCCCTGCCTCCAATCCGACCCCTTCACCCAGGATCCTATCACTCAAACCTTCTACTCCTCCCCCTCTTCCCTCCATTCTCTCTGAGTCACAAGATTGTAGATCTTGGGGTTGTGAACAAACGGGAGCTGCATGATGGTCTTTGTGTGTCATTTTATCTGTGTTTCTGTTAAATGTGATGGCATTGTTTGGTCCGATGCAGAGTCCCGAGTTCCAACCTGCATTACATATGTGGAAGTTACTTTAGCTAAATTTTAAACTAATGCTTCTCCTGTGAGGGACCAAAAGTCAATAGAACCGCCAGTTTTTCTGTTATCACCTTTTCACCTCTCTTAGCTGTGCTTTAAAGAACTTTGATAAACTTTACTCCCCTTTGTTAAGCAACATTACGGAAGCAGTGATTTCTTTTCTTCCCGTAGTTGGATTGAGCATGCCCACTGGAGAGGGAAATGTCTGGGGTCTAAGAACTTTGATATCTCGCTTAAACTTTTCTCAAAACCCTGTTCTCATTATTAAATTGGCATTAATTGGCTTTGGGATGGGAACCAAGCCTTCAGTCATAAATTTTGACACCCCAGAGGGGACTTTAAATAAACCCCACTCTGCCCTCTTGGGGAAGCCTAGCACTCAAAACAACTGAAGCAGAGAATGAAATTTTTGGGAGCTGACTACTGCAAAGTTGGGAGACATAGAATATGCCTGGTGCCTGGGGTCAAAGCAAACCAGAGGAACTAATCCTGTAAGTAAATGGTGAGGCTAAGGGACTCCCAGCAGCTGCCAGATCCATTTTGCTGTGTGGAACTCCCTTATTCCTTACGTGCACTTTAAGGATTTCTCCACCTCTGTTTACTTAACAAAAGGGACAATGAATGCATTAATATGTTGATATTATAGATTGTTTCTTGGGGATGATCTAGGGTGAATGTGTATCTAGAAATGATTTTTTTTATTTTAACCATCTGGTATCTAAATGGGTTTCTAAAGCATTGCACTATCTTACAGTTAAAAGTTGGGTTTAAACAATTGTTTAGTTTGATTTCAGGTAGTTCATGCTAGGAAACTTAAATACTTAGGGTAAAAAAAAAATAAAGAGTTTTAATTTTGAACTAGACAGCCTGAAAAAATTTCACTAGATATATCAGTGCATTAACTTGGGAAGAGATAATAAATTATGATATGGTATCTATTCCCATCAGTGTGTAAGATTTTAAAAAATGGTACTAAATTAAAACGTTGGTCTGGCTTATTGAAATGACATTAATTAGCAACAGTCTTGGAAATTTTTAAAGCTTAATTTCGGATACACATGGTAGCATGTGGTTCTTTTTAAAAAAATTTTCAGCCAATTTAATTTAACTTAATACTATTAGAAACTTCATAACAAAGAAAGGGGCTTAATGATCCTATAGAAACTTCTTCTGATGGTGGCATTAATATTATCAAAAAATGATCCTATTTTCAGTTTTGTGTGAGCAAGTTTTTCTAGTGTAGAAAAATCTAAAGAAATAAAATTTTGAGAATTACATCTTAAACTTGCATCAAAATTTTCAACATCCAAACCTGGAAATTATGACTTATAGATAAATGCCTTAGGCGTGAGGTTTCTTCTCAGAATTCCAGTCTTTCCAGTTTTCCAGACCTCAGCCAGGACTTACTTTGATATGCAAATAAAAGAAGCCTGCAGCACTCAGCAGGAGACAGATAAAAAGAGTAAATGTGTCTTTTTACCTGAACTCAAACTAGACCTAACCAAAAAAGTATATAATATGGTATTTACTAATTACTGGCCAGTCATCATTTTTAGGACTCTTGCTTTTCTTAGATTCTGTAATTTTTTTTTTGAGCTCATGATCTTGATTCTGCTGATGGGTTAATGTTTTCTGATCAGTTCTATTTTTGATCGACTCTGGAGTTTTCAGCATTGCAATGGAGATTTCACCTGAAAAAAGCTACAAGGCCTTTACTATTGTGTTATGTGTTACATTTGTGTTACGTGTTGTATGTTGGTATGTCTGTATGTGTGTATGTCCATATATCATGCAGGGATATGACAATTGACAGATGAGGAGCGCTCATGAAAAATTTAAAAATGTATCCAAATGTCTTTAATTCACGTGATTCATATGTTTTAATTCAAATTGGGTAAACAGATAAAAATAAAGATGTCTTTAAAATTAGGCCAATAAGTTTTCTAGGTTTTCAAAAAGGCCCTAATAAAATGTAGATGTCTATAAAATAATCTGCTTAAATTCAGAAATTGAAAAGCATTGTATTGAAATGTGAACAGAAAGAGGTTAGTAGATGGAAAAGAGAAACTAAAAGGTTCTAGATATAGATATAATAGAGGAAAAACGTGTTTCTGGATAAGAGAGTCTATATGATTAAGTAATTAAAAGGGTTTAAGTAAATAATAAAAAAAGGTGTGTGTAACTTGGTTATATGTGTAAGTTTTGAGCAAGTAATCTTAAAAAATTAAACAGCTGGTAAAACAAGTACTGTTTTTATAAAATTGTGCCATGTTATTTCTTTAAAATCTAAACTTGTTTAATACAAAAACATCAATGTAATTGTGGTGTTAATGTGTTCATATCTTCCAGGTATACAAGTCTGTAAGGTAGAAGCTTGCAAAGACCATTGTATCAAGCTGGTGTTCTAAGGTTGTATGGTAATTCTAGGCTTAAAAGAAAAACATGTTGGAGTGTTGGAGATTTATGTATATCATTTGTGTTCTATAATTGGACTTGTTATCAATAAGATATGTACAGTTCCATGTTACTTTTTACACTGAGATACAATCTAAAAGTATTTTTAACTTAATGAGAGCCAAATCTGTGAAGGTTTTATTGTAAACTCAAAGGTAATGCCCATTCATTTCCATGTGAAAACTGTTTTCTTCAGGCTTCACAAAGGGGTGGCCTGAGACAAAGACTTTCCTGATATTCAGGGCAACATAACAATAGGTAATCAAAAGGCCCAAAGCAGGGTTTCTCCACTGAGACTTTACTGGCTACACTGATATCTGAGTTTTCTGAGATGCTTGCCATTCCCTTTAGCTACCAGTACATGGCCATGTCACAGAGCTTGGAAGTGGTACATATATTTGACACAAAATCATGAGCCTATTCTGGAGAGTGGCCAGAATTCAGGAAGAAAACAGGAACGTAGGAAGATAGTTGGTGTTGCCCATTGATAAGGCAAGCCACACTCCATTTATAAATTGTGCCGGATGAATGCTTGGAAGTTTTCTCCTTGAGAGGATACACCCATTGAGGCATTATCTTTTCTAATGTCTACAACCACGAAAACAGTGGGATACACAGACCTAAAAACACTCGCCTTGTCAAAGGACTAACTAGAAACAGTCCACTCCAAACCAAACACACCCCCTTTCCTAACTATTCTCAGAACAAAAGAAAAAACCACAAACCCACACCCACAACCACAAAGGCACCTCCTTCCCCCAAGTGGGTCTGGAACTATCCAGAGTGTCCTCTGACTGGAGGGCCATACTATGTTCCCCAGAAATGGTCTGTCCTGTCTCAGATCTGGACTCCTTGGTCAACTCTGTGAAGTTGTCAGGAGCCAGCAGTGAGCCTCTATCTGTTTTCTCCGGAAGGGCCCCTCTTCAGAATTTTTCTGGAATTTGGCCATTCTCACATAAGTAGGTACCACAAAAGACTGACTCTGTCCTTGGAAAATCCAAACAAGTAAGAACACTGGAACTGGTGCTGGGACTGGGCCTGGGTGCCTAGATTCCTGGAACCCAAATTTGGAGAGTTCCATCAACAAGGATGTGAGGTGAGGTTACTTCCTTTAGTAACTGAGTGAGGTCACTGCCTTGGCAACCAACTTGTCCTAACATTTGCTTCCTAAGATCTCATAACATGGAGGATGTCCCTACTTCCTGTGACACTTTCACAAGTTAGAATGGTAAAGAAACAATAGTCACCTCTGAACAGCTCTCCACACAGGCCTCTCCTCTACATTAAGAAGAGAGAATCTGATTCAGACACAACCCTTCATCCTGACCAGGCTGTTTGCCATGGAAGATGCCTTTTGCTCTCTCAGATCCTTCATAGCTGCCTACATCTTCTCCAGGGTTCATTTCTGCATGGAACTTTGAAGTTTTCAGCAGGTGGAAGATCCCCTGCATTCCTGTATTGTAAGACCAAATCTTTCCCTGCTTTTCTGAACACTTAGATTGAGGGAACAATGTATGGTTAGGGTTAACAATATGTTCAATTAAAACCAAAATACTCCCACATGGCCCTCATATTCTTCCATGTAGACATTCATCATAACCTCTGGCTGGAGGTTTCCATAAGGGGCGCAGCCCAAGACAGTGTCCAAAATAAGTTCCCTTGCCCCTCATTTTCCTAAAGTCAGGGTTTCCTGGACACCCTTCCTGTAAACCAGGATTGATCAAATAGGCCTGCCAGTAATACTGCTCTGTTTCTTCATTTTGAAGCCTACTGACTGTGAGGTATAGATTCTTTATGTGATTTGGAGTCATGTGAGAACCCAAGCACTGCTGCAGGGCTTTGAAGAACTCATTTGTCTCAAAGGATCCCTATACTTACTTAATGGAGGTCAGGAACCTAACAGAGGAAGCAAGAGACTTCATCCAAAATGACTGATCTTTTTGCCATTTTGGTTTTGGATGCACACATGGGATCTTTCTTTAGATCCATCAGGTGCTGATAATCAAAGCCACAGCCTCTCTCAGAGCCGAAAGGATGATTCAGACATATCCCTTTCCAAAGCAATTAAGCAAAGAGCCACAGGTGATGCTCATTCATTTCCAATTGAAAGCACTTTTCTTCAGGCTTCACAAACTGGTGGCCTGAGGAAAAGACCTTCCTGACATTCAGGTCAACAGAACAGTAGGTAAGCAAAAGGCACAAAGCAGGGTTTCTCTACTGAGACTTTACTGGTCACACTGATATCCGAGTTTTCAGAGATGCTCCCAATTCCCTTCATCTATCCAGTACATGGCCATGTCACAGAACTCGACGGAGGTCCATATCTTGAACAAAAAAACATGAGCCTATTCTGGAGAGTGGCCAGAATTCAGGAAGAAAACAGGAACTAAGGAAAGAAGTAGGTGTTGTCTACAACCACGAAAACAGTGGGATACACAGACCTAAAAACACTCGCCTTGTCAAATGACTTACTAAAAACAGTCCACTCCAAACCAAACATACTGCCTTTCCTACCTATTCTCAGAACATGATAAAAAAACACAAATTCACACCCACACCCAAAAAGGCACCTCCTTCCCCCAAGTAGGTCTGTGACTATCCAGAGTGTCCTCAGACTGATGGGCCTTACTCTGCTCCCTCGAAATGGACTGTCCTGTCTCAGATCAGGTCTCCTTTACCAACTCTGTAAAGTTTTCAGCATCAATCAGTGAGTCACTACCTGCTTTCTCAGGAAAGGCCCCTCTTCAGAGCTTTCCTGGCATTTAGCCATCCACACATCAGTATGTACCAAAAAGACTGACTCTGTCCTTGGTAAATCCAAACAAGTGAACCCACTGGGACTGGGACTGGGACTGGCTCTGAGTGCCTGGCTTCCTGGATCCCAAGTTCAGAGAGTTCCCTCACCAAGGAAGTGAGGTAGGTCACTTCCTTCAGGAACTGAATGAGGTCACTACCTTGGTAACCACTTTATCCTAACATTTGCTTCCAAGGGTCCCACGAGAGAGAGGCTTCCCCTACTTCCTGTGTCACATTCACAAGATAGAATGGTATATCAACCATAGGCACATGTTAACAGCTCTCCACACAGACCTGGTTTGGTCCATCTTCTCTACTTTAAGAAAAGAGAGGCTTATTCAGACACATCGCTTCATCCTGACCAGGTATTTTACCAAGGAAGATTACTGTTGCTCTCTCAGGTCCTTCATAGCTGCCTACATCTTCTTCAGGGTTTATTTCTGCATGGAACTTGAGGTTCTCAACAGGTGGAAGATCCCCTACCTACCTGTATTATAACACCAACTCTGTCCCTGGTCTTTGTAAAGTTAAATTGAGGGAACAGTGCATGGTTAGGGTTAATAACATGTTCAATTTGGGTTAGGAATCATTCTGCGAGATGAATAATGGTATTGGGGACCTCCGATATTTACAAGCATATATAGGTGTAATATAAGTATGAATACAGAAATCTAGGAAAGATTTGAAACCCAGATGAACACTGGGGCCTTGATTGGGATACTTAGCTTTGAATTATTTCCGCAAAGTTGTCTCAAATAAATCGTTATACAATGGCATAGGACCTTGTACCTTGGATGACTGAATGAGGAAGAGATCCTCCAGACAAAAAGGGATAGTTCCAAAAGTTATTTAGATATAGGGTTTTGGTTAGAGAGTGAATGCAAATGTCAGCATATGTGAAGAGTCAGTCACAGTGATGAACTGGGGAAAATGTGTAGGAAAGCAGATATCAATAGAGACATTAGGAAATCAGGGAAAGTACAAAGTGAGTAATAGGATAAGACGTTTTTAACAGGGTTGAGTTTGAATATATAATCTTAGGAAGAAACAAATATGTAGTCACCAATAGGAATGATATTTGAGATCATTAGTTAATCAGGACATGGATGTTGTTAGTAATACATGCTCACATTAAATTTAGGCTTTGGTACAATCATAAGGGTGTCCGTTGCATTTTTTGTCAGGAATATTACTGTGATGAAATGTAAATGTATATCAGGTGACTACAGTATTTCTTCAAACATTTCTGAAAGCAACATTTTAAGACTTATAAATTAGTATTGGGGACACAAGTACGTGTACCCTGTGCCTATGATTATAAAGATGATGCCTTAATAGACCATACTGTAAATAAATAATATAACTTGATCAAACTTTAAATAATGGATTGAATTGATATCTGAAAATATATAGGAAATCTTATATTGATATACATAAGTTCATTCTAACCAGTTATACATCTAATGGTAATTTTAGCATTATGGTTTATCATGAAGAGTGTGGGAGTTTTGCTTCAAAAATGATTATGGAAATCGAAAATAATGTGTTTGGAAATAATCTCATGAAAAGTACAGTCAAGAAACATGGAGGAATACATATATTCTGAAGCAGGAAGTAATTGCAAGTGAACCAAATGCGTACAGATTTGTTAACTTGTGGATGAAAAGTATTATCTTATAATGTCCATAAACTGAAGAAATAGTAATGTACCAGTGTTGAATAAAAATGAACTTCAAAATACACATCATGTCCCATAGGATTTTACTTGCATTGATGTTAAACTGGGTCAGTTACTGTACAAATATTAGCATTTGTAAGCACCTTTCACCGAAGTTAGTTTTCAGTACTGGGAAATAAATATGTATTTCATGTGGATGAATATTTCTGAGAATAATTTTGTGAAAATTTGATTATAAATCCACATATAGGAACATGAGTTAAATTAGTGAGTGTAAAATAAGACACATATATTTCATATTTTGAATAATCTGGAGGAAAAAAATATATATATATATATATATATATATATATATATATATATATATATATATATATAAAGATACAAACACAGACATTAAAATGTAGTAATATGTATGCCAATCAAAATTCATCATGAAATATATATCATCCTCATATCCAAAACTATTCTTTTTACTGAGCATGGATTTATGTATAATGCTGTTCATCTAGGAAATTCACCCATATGTTGAATTTTCAGTTCCATCAGTATTTAGGGGGAGTGATCTCTTCTCACAATTTGTATCTTCCTAAAACAGCAAGCTCACAAGAATGTACGTGTGATACCAGGTAGGATACTAAATATGCATAATAAATTTCATGAGATGAATAGGGTACAGAGAAAGGGAGACAGAAATGTACATATGTGTTAACTTTAAAAACTCATGGAGAAGTATTACAATGAAAAGTTGACTAGATTTATAACACATTCACTTGATAAAGCAGAAGGCAAGTCCTAGTATACACCATGCCTCCTATGAACGGCCTGTATTTCTATTCTGTTAGGTTTCTTTTTCTACATCATATTAAGATTAGTAGTCAGAGTCTAGTAGGGTATGGGTTAGTGACAGGGATTCAGTATTTCTAATGGAAAATAGGAAAATGAATCTAATGTGTATGCAAATATTTGCTAGACAAAAATCTTCCCACTGTCCTCCAAAACAATGCCTTGATATTTCCTTCGCCACAAGTAATACACAATTAGTGGAGAAGAGTTTGAAAGTCTGTGAATATATATCTGGAAAAGAAAATGCTCAGGAGTTCACAACCTTGGAGGTGGTAGTGGAATTTCCAAAAGTAAGGTACAGGGTAAACACTCCACAAACATGGAACTCTGGTGGCCTAATGAGTTGTTGAGAAACTGCCTCTGAGTTTGGGCCCTTGAAAAATTTGTTGTTGTCAGGAGCTTTAGCTTCCTTTGTATTGAGACCATCAAACCTGGGTTGGCATCTATGTGACCTGGATGACATGGTTCCTTATATGCTATTGAACATGAGGAAGAAGTTCTGAATTTTCCCTTTGTTAGTAAACTGAGGACACTGGGGTCTAAGTGTCTAACCATGTGATCTGTGAAGCCATTTGGTCATACTCCACTTTTCGTGGTGTTTCTTACTGCTGCACTGGGAGTTTGGTATTGGCTTCACGTAATACAAGGAGAAAAAACTGGGACACAGTGCTAGAGGGAGTACTCTCACGTGTAGTGGATGAGGGTCTGCAGGAGAATGCACCAACCAGGCTTCTATCCCAAAAAGCTTGCACCCATGTCCATAGCAACCTGATTCTGAACATTGCCCTGAAACCTCTCCATATAACAAGGTCCCTTTACTTGTAAGGTTCTGCTGGCTGCACCATGTCAGTCACAAATCATTCGGAAACCAATGGCAGAACCACGTGTCCCCACGACAGATGTTTTATCATACACCTGCCCACCACTGCTCTGGGCCCACTAGTCAGCAGGCTCCAACTTTCTGGCATCTCTGTTCTCACCATTTTCATGAAACCCAGTCAATCAATGCAATGTCTGGTACACTCGTGATCAGCAACAGATATCCAAAGGTACTCCAGTGCCACCTGTTCATGGGAATTTAAAAAATTCATGGTATTTATATAGCCAATTTTCAAGGATGAATTTGGAGGCACTGTGGCTTTCAATTTATTCAGGAACCATGAAATGGTGAGGAAGATTATTTCAATTAAAGCTCAGGAGAACTCTCAGAGGCAAGGCTTCCAAAAAGAGTGGCCAAAAGGTCACATTAAGCCAGGCCCATTGAGGTCTACAATTGAGGTCCATGTGTGTTTTGACTCTCAATAATGGCTGCCACGTCTTTCTGAATAAAGTCATGTGATATCCTGGCTGAGATTCCCAGTGCTCTTTGGAAAGCTATCCTGGGCCTAGATCTCAGTCTCCAAGGGCAACTCTCATGTGTGGCCTCCTAAAATCCCAACACAATTCATGTCAATACTTCTCTGAGTTCATTTCCAGAACTCAGTCTCTAAGGGGAATCACTCCAGAGTTCAAGCCCATGTGGACCCAGTCATCTCTTCCAACTACCACACAAATGACCACAATTAAACCAAAACACTCCCACATGGCCCTCATCTTCTTCAATATAAACTCTCATCATAACTTCTTGCTGGAGGTTTCCATGAGGGGCGCAGCCTAAGACAGTGTCCAAAATAAGCTCATTTGCCCCTTATTTGCCTAAATTCAGGGTGGCCTGGAAACCCTTCCTGTGAATCAGGTGTGATCAAATAGGCCTGCCATTAATACTGCTCTACTTCTCCAATTTGAGGCCTACTCTCTGTGGGGCATAGATTCTTTATGTGAATTGGGGTCATGAGAAAACCCAAGCACCTATGGGCTACCCTCTGCAGGGCTTTGAAGAACCCATTTCAGTGAGTCTAGGAGTTGGACCAAAAGTTCTTTAGATATAGGGGTTTTGTTAGAGAGTGAATGTAAATGTCAGCATATTTCAAGAGTCAGTCACAGTGATGAACTGGGGAAAATGTGTAGGAAATCAGATATCAATAGAGACATTAGGAAATCAGGCAAAGTACAAAGTGAGTGATAGGATGAGACATTTTTAACAGGGTTCAGTTTCAATATTTAATCTTAGGAAGAAACAAATATGTACTCACCAATAGGAATGATATTTGAGATCATTAGTTAATCAGGACATGGATGTTGTTAGTAATACATGCTCACTTTCAATATAGGCTTTGGTACAATCATAAGTGTGTCCGTTGCATTTTGTGTCAGGAATATTACTGTGATGAAATGTATATATATATCAGGTGGCTAGAGTATTTCTTCCAATATTCTTAAAGCAATATTTTAAAGACTTATAAATTAGTATTTGGGATACAAATAGGTATACCATCGGTCTATGAATATAGAGATGATGCCTTAATAGACCATACTGTGAATAAATAATATAACTGGTTCAAACTTTAAATAATGGATTGAATTGATATCTGAAAATATATAGGAAATCTTATATTGATATACATAAATTCATTCTAACCAGTTATACATCTAATGGTAATATTAGCATTATGGTTTATCATGAAGAGTGTCTGAGTTTTGCTTCAAAAATGATTATGGAAATCAAAAATAATGTGTTTGGAAAGAATCTCATTAAAAGAACAGTCAAGAAACATGGAGGAATACATGTGTTCTGAAGTAGGAAGTGATTGAAAGTGAACTAAATGCCTATAAATTTGTGAAATTGTGGATGAAAGAATATATCCTATTATGTCCATAAACTGCAGAAATAGTAATGTATCAGTGTTGAATAAAAATGAACTTCAAAATACACATCATGGTCCCATAGGTGTCTACTTGCATTGATGTGAAACTGGGTCAGTCACTGTGGAAATATTACGATTTGTATGCACCATTCACTGAATTTAGTTTTTAGTACTAGGAAATAAATATGTATTTAAGGTGGATGAATATTTCTAAGAATTATTTTGTGAAAATTTGATTATAAATCCACATACACACACATGAGTAAATTTAGAAAGTGTATAATAAGACACATATATTTCATATTTTGGAAAATCTAAAGAGTAGATATCTATATCTATATAGATAGATAGATAGATAGATACTCACATACACAGACATTAAAATGTAGCAATATATATGCCATTTGAAAATCATAATAAAATAGATATCATCCACGTATCCAAAAATATTCATTTTACTGAACATTTATTTATGCATAATATTGTTCATCTAGGAAATTCACCCATAGGTTGAATTTCCAGTTCCATCAGTATTTAGAGGGAGTGATCTCTTCTCACAATTTTATCTTCCAAAATAATCAAGCTCACAAGAATGTACATGTGATACCAGGTAGAATTCTAAAGATGCATTAAAAAATACATGTGATGAATAGGCTACAGAGAAAGGGAGACAGAAATTTACATATGTGTTAATTTTAAAAACTCATGGAGAAGTATTACAATGAAAAGTTGACTATATTTATAACACATACCGTTGAAAAAGCCGAAGGCAAGTCCAAGTATACACCATGCCTCCTATGAAAGGCCTGTATTTCTATTCTGTTAAGTTTCTTTTTCTCCATCATATTTGGATTAGTAGTCAGAGTCTAGTAGGGTATGGGTTAGTGTCAGGGATTCAGTATTTCAAATGGAAAATATGAAAATGAATCTAATGTGTATGCAAATATGTGCTACACAAAAATCATCCCACTCTCATCCAGAACAATGCTTTGACATTACCTTCGCCCCAAATAAGACACAATTAGTGGAGAAAAGTTAGAAAATCTGTGAATACATATGTGGAAAGAAAAATGCTCAGGAGTTCACAAACTTGTAGGAGGTAGAACGGGTTACAAAAAGGGAGAGGGTAAACACTCCACAAACATGGAGCTCTGCTGGCCCAATGACTTTTTGAGAAACTGCCTCTGAGGTCGGGCAGTTAAAATATATATTGTTGTCAGGAGTTTTAGCTTCCTTTGTAGTGAGACCATCAATTCTGGGTCTCCATCTATGTGACCTGGATGACATGGTTTTTTGTTTTCTAGTGAACATGAGGCAGCAGTGCTGAATTCTCTCTTTGTAGGTAAACTTTGGCCACTGGGGTCTAAGTATCTAACTGTGTTGTCTGAAAAGCCATTTGGTCATTATCCACTTTCGTGGTGTTTTTTACTGCTGCACTGTGAGTTTGGTATTGGCTTCACGAAATACAAGGAGTTCTACTGGGACACAGTGCTGGAGGATGTACTCTCACGTGTGGTGGGTTAGTAAAATGCACCAGTGAGGCTTCAATCCCACATAGCTTTTCAACTTGACAATAGCAACCTGATTCTGACCTTTGGCAGGAATCCTCTCCATATAACAAGATGCCCTTACATAGAAGGGTCTGCTGGCTGTACCATGTCAGTCACAAGTCTTTCTAAGCCAATGGCAGATCCACGTGGCCCCACCACAAATGTTTTTTTCACACACCTACACTCCTCTGCTCTAGGCCCACTAGTCTGCAGGCTCCAACTTTCTGGCATCTATGTTCTACACTTTTTTCATGAAACCCAGTCAATTAAGGCACTGTCTGGTACAATCATGATCAGGAACAGGACATTCAGAAGTTCTCCAGTGCAACCTGGTCATAGTAATTTCAAAAAATTCATGGTATTTATCTAGATATTTTTCAATAATGAAGTTGGAGGCACTGTGGGATTTAATTTATACAGGAACCATTAAAAGGTGAGGAATCTCATTTCAATGAAAGCTCTGGAGAACTTTCACAGGCAAGGCTTCCCAAAGAGTGGGCAAAAGGTCACATGAAGCCAGGCCCATTGAGGTCTACAATGTGAATTCCATGTGTGTTTTGACTCTCAACTATGGCTGACAATCTTTCAAAATAAAATCTTGTGATATCCTGGCTGAGATTCCCAGTGCTCTGTGGAAAGTCACCCTGGGCCTAGATCTCAGTTTCCAATGGCGAATCTCATGCGTGGCCTCCAAAAATCCCAACACAATTCATGGCAATACTTCTCTGAGTTCAGTTCCACAACTCAGTCTCTAAGGGGAATCACAACAGAGTTCAAGCCCAGGTGGACCCAGGCATCTCTTCCAATTGCCACACAAATGATGACAATTAAAACCAAAACACTCCCACAGGGCCCTCTTCTTCTTTTATATAGACACTAATCATAAACTCTAGCTGGAGGTTTCCATCAGGGGCACAGCCCAAGACAGTGTCAAAAATAATCTCCCTTGCCCCTCATTTGCCTAAAGTCAGGGTGGCCTGGACAACATTCCTGTGAAACAGAAGTTATCATATAGGACTGCTGTTAATACTGCTCCACTTCTCAAATTTGAGGCCTACTGACTGTGGGGTATAGATTCTTTGTGTGAATTGGAGTCATGAGAAAACGCAAGCACCTATTGTCCAGCCTCTGCAGGGCTTTGAAGAACTCATTTGACACAAATGATCCCTATTCTCACTTGATGGAGGTCAGAAATATTACAGAGGAAGGCGAGAGGCTTCATCCAAAATGACTGATCTTTTTTCCATTTTGGTTTTGAATGCCCACATGGGATCTTTCTCTAGACCCATCAGGTGCTGAAAATCTAAACCGCAGGCTCACACAGGGCCAAGAGGCTGATTCAGACAAATCTTTTTCCAAAGCAATAAAGTAAAAAGCCACAGGTGATTCCCATTCATTTCCATTTGAAAACTCTTTTCTTCAGGCTTCACTAAGGTTTGGCCTGAGGCAAAGACCTTTCTGACATTCAGAGAAACAGAACAATAGGTAATCAAAAGCCCCCAAGCAGGGTTTCTCCTAGGAGACTTTCCTGGTTACTCTGATATGTGAGTTTTCTGAGATGCTCGCCATTCTCTTCAACTATCCAGTACATGGCCATGTCACAGAGCTTGGAGGTGGTACGTATCTTGTACAAAAATACATGATACTAATCTTGAGAGTGGCCAGAATTCAGGAAAAAAATGAGAACTTAGGTAGATAGCAGGTGTTGCCCATGGATGAGGCAAGCCTCAGTCCATTCATTAATTGGGAAGGATGCATACTGGGAAGTTTTCTACTAGACAGGACACACCCAATGAGCTATTTTCTTTTCTAATATCTACAAAGAAAAACACAATGGGATACACAGACACAGAAACAGTCTCCTTGTCAAATGACTTACTAGAAACAGTCCACTCCAAACCAAACAAACCTTCTTTTTTACCTATTCTCAGATCATGTGAAAAAACCACAAACACAAACCAACACCCTCTAATGCACCTCCTTCTTCCAAGTAGGTGTGTGACTATCTGGAATGTCCTCTGACTGGTAGGACATACAATGCTCACCAGAAATGGCCTTTCTGTCTCAGATCTGGTCTCCTTGGTCAAATCTGTGAAGTTGTAAGGACGCAGTGGTGAGCCAATTCCTATCCTCTCAGGAAAGACCCCTCTTCAGAGCTTTCTTGGTATTTGGCAACCCTTACATCAGTAGGTACCAAGAAAGACTGACTCTGTTCCTGGAAAATCCAAAGAAATGAGCCCACTGCGACTGGGACTGGGACTGGCTCAGGGTGCCTTGCTTCCTGGATCACAAAATTCAGAGAGCTCCATCACCAAGGAAGTGAGGTGAGGTCACTACCTTCAGAAAATGAATGAGGTCACTGTCTTGGCCACCACTTTGTCCTAACAGTTTCTTCCTATTGTCTCCTGACATGGAGGCTGCCCTACTTCCTGTGATACTTTCTCATGTTAGAATGGTATAGAAACCATAGTTACCTGGGAACAGCTCTCCACACAGGCCTGGTTTGGTCCATCTTCCCTACATAAAGAATAGAGAGGCTGACTCAGACACATCTTTTCATCCTGACCATGTTTTTTGCCATGGAATATGACTTTTGTTCTCTCAGGTCCTTCATAGCTGCCTGCATCTTCTCCAGGGATCATTTCTGCATGGATTTTGAGGTACTCAGCAGTTGGAAGATCTCCTAACTTCCTGTATTGTAATACCAACTTTGTCCCTGCTCTTCTGTAAAGTGAGATTGAAAGAACATTGTATGGTTAGGATTAATAGCATGTTTGATTTGGGTTGGAAATCATTCTGCTGGATGAATAATGGTATTGGGAACCAGCGATATTTATAAGAATATAGAGGTAGAACATAAGTATGAAAACAGAAATCTAGGTAATATTTGAAGCCCAGAAGGATTTGGACCCTTGATTGGGATCCTTAGCTTGAGTTATGTTTTGCACCGAGGTCTCAGTTAAATTGATATACAATGGCATAAGACCCTGTACCTCAGATGATTAAATGTAGAAGAGATCATCCAGTCAAAAAGGGATTGTGTGTAGGATTAGGAAGATAGTCAGTAGGTTTAGAAGGAAGAGTGAGTCTAGGATTTGGACCAAATGTACTTTAGCAATAGGGTTTTGGTTAGAGAGTGAATATAAATGACACCATATGTGAAGAGTCAGGCACAATGATGAACTGGGGAAAATATGTAGGAAAGCAGACATCAATAGAGACATTAGGAAATCAGGCAAAGTATAACGTGATAGGATTAGACATTTTCAACAGGGTTGAGGTTGAATACATAATCTTAAGAAGAAACCAATTTGTAGTCACCAATAAGATTGACATTTGAGAGCATTAGGCAACCTGGACATGGATATATTTAGTAATCCATGTTCACATTCCATTGAGGCTTTGGTACAATCATAAGGGTGACCTTCGCATTTTGTGTCCAGAATATTACTGTGTTAATATGTATATGAAGATCAGGTGACATGAGTATTTCTTCCACCATTTCTGGGGGAAATATTTTGAAAAGATATAAATTAGTACTGGGGATACTAATCGGCTTACCCTGTGTTGATGAATATAGAGATGATGCATTAATAGACCATACTGTGAATAAATTATATGACTGGTTCCAAATTTAAATAATGGATTGTATTGATATCTGAAAAAATAGAGGAAATCATTTATTGATATACATACATTCATTCCAACCACTTATATATCTAATGGTTATATTAGGGTTACCGTTTATCATAAATAGTGTGTGAGTTTTGCTTCAAAAATGATTATGGAATCGAAAACAATGTCTTTAGAAAGAAGTCTAGTGAAAAGACCAGTCAAGAAACATGGAGAAATATAAGTGTTCTGAAGGAGGAAGTGATTGAAAGTGAACCAAATGTTTATAAATTTGTGAACTTGTGAATGAAAGGATATAATTTATGATGTCTATAAACTGAAGAAATAATAACGTACCAGGTTTGATTAAAATAAACTTTAATAAACACACCATATCCAATAGGAATCTACTTGCATTGATGTTAAACTTGGTCAGTTACTGTAGAAATATTAGGATTTGTAAGCACCCTTCCCTGAAGTTAGTTTTCAGTACTAGGAAACAAATATTTATTTCAGTGGATGTATATTTCTGAGAATAAACTTTTTAAAAGTTGATTATAAATCCACATATATGAATATGAATGAATTCACGCAGTGTATAAGAAGACACATATATTTCATATTTTGGTAAATCTGGAGAATATATATATATATATATATATATATATATATATATATATATATATATATATAAATATAATGTATATATAGACACACAAACACACACATTATAATGTAGCAATATATATGCCAATTGAAATTCATCATGAAAAATAACTCATCCGCATATCCCAAAATATTCATTTTACTGAACATGAATATGTGTATAGTGTTGTTCATCTAGGAAGCTCACCCATGGGTTCAATTTTCAGTTAAAACAGCGTTTAGGAGGAGTGATCTCTTCTCACAATTTGTATCTGCCAAGTCAGCCACCTCACAAGAATGTATATGTGAAACCAGGTAGGATTTTATTTGTGCATATAAAAATACATTTGCTTAATAGGCTACAGAGAAAGGGAGACAGGAATTCACATTTTTCTTAACTTTAAAAACACATGGAAAATTATTTCAACAAATAATTGACTACATTTATAACTCCTACCTTATATCATGCAAAAGGTAATTCCAACTATACACCATGCTTCTTCTGAAATGCTTGTATTTCTATTCTGTTTGGGTTATTTTTCTCCATTATATTAGGATTAGTAGTCAGAGTTTAGTAGGGTATGGGTTAGTGTCAGGGATTCAGTATTTCAAACAGAAAATTGGAAAATGAATCCAATGTGTATGCAAATATGTGCTATAAAACAATCTTCCCTCTCTCATCCAGAACAATGACTTGACATTCCCTTTGCCCCAAGTAAGTCAGAATTAGAGGAGAAGAGTTAGAAAATCTGTGAATATATATTTAGAATGGAAAATGCTCAGGAGTTCACAACCTTGGAGTTGATAGAGCAGTTTCCAAAAGTAAGTGACATGGTAAACACTCCACAAACATGGAGATCTGCTGGCCTAAACACTTCTTGAGAAATTGCCTCTGAGCTTGGGTACTTGAAATATATGTTGTTTTCAGGAGCTTTAACTTCCGATGTAGTGAGACCATCAAAGCTAGGTCTGCATCTATGTGACCAGGAGGACATGGTTTCTTATTTTCCAATGAACATGAGGCAGCAGTGCTAAATTCTCTCTTTGTAGCTAAATTGTGGCCACGGGGGCTAAGTGTCACCCCATGTGGACTGTGAAGCCACTTGGTCATCCTCGAATTTTCATTGTGTTTCTTGCTGCTGCACTGGGAGTTTGGTATTTGCTTCACGAAATACAAGGAGTTCAAGTGGGACACAGTGCTGGAGGGAGTTCTGTCATGTGTGGTGGGTCAGTGTCTGCATGGGAATGCACCAAATAGGCTTCATCCCACATAGCTTGCCCCTTGACCATAGCAACCTGATTCTAAACATTGCCGTGAAAAATCTCCATATAACAAGATGCCTTTATATAGAAGGGTCTGCTGGCTGCACCGTGTCTGTGTCAAGGCATTTGAAAGTCAATGGCAGATCCACAGGCCCCACCACAGATGTTTTATCACACACCTGCACACCACTGCTCTAGGCCCACTACATATCAGGCTCCAACTTACTGGCATCTCTGTTCTACACCATTTTCATGATACCTAGTCAATCAAGGCACTGTCTGGTATACTCATGATCAGCAACAGGACATCCAAAGGTTCTCCAGTGCCACCTGGTCATGAGAATTTCTAAAAATTCATGGTATTTATCTAACTATTTTTCACATATGAAGTTGTTGGTACTGTGGGTTTCAATTCATTCAGGATCCATTAAATGTTGAGGAAGCTCATTTTAATGAAGGATCTGGAGATCTCTCACAGGCAAGGCTTCCTAAAGAGTGGCCAAATTGTCACATTAAGCCAGGCCCATTGAGGTCTCCAATGTGAGGTCCATGTGTGTTTTGACCCTCAAAGATGGCTGCCAGGTCTTTCAGAATAAAACCTGTGATATCCTAGCTGAGATTGCCAGTGCTCTCTGGAAAGCCTCTCTGGGCCAAGATCTCAGTTTCCAAGGGCGACTCTCATGCGTGGCCTCCTGAAATCCCAACAACATTCATGGCAATACTTCTCTGAAGTCAGTTCCAAATCTCATTCTCTAAGGGGAATCACACCAGAGTTCAAGCCCAGGTGGACCCAGTCATCTCTTCCAACTACCACACAAATGACCACAATTAAAACCAAAACACTCCCACATGGCCCTCATCTTTTTCCATATAAACACACATCATAACCTCTGGATGGAGTTTTCCATGAGGTGCACATCCAAACCAGTGCCCAAAATAAGCTCCCTTGCCCCTCATTTGCCTAACATCAGGGTTGATTGAACACGCTTCCTGTGAACCAGCAGTGATCAAATAGGCCTGCCGTAAATGCTCCACTTCTCCACTTTGAGGCCTTCTTACTGTGGGGTTTAGATTCTTTTTTTTTTCTAAATTTTTTTGGAAATTTAATTGAAAAGTTAAAAAAATTGTTTTGCAGAATATTAAATTTCTAATGGCAAAGCCTTCACCTTGTTTGTGAAGGAAACCTTGATGCCTTGCCAATCTGGTTATATGGAGACACTCAAAATTTTCTGTTACATACTACATGGATGAATGGCTAAAGCACATAGTTTTTTAAAACTGAAAGGCAGATACCAGCAAGTAAGATAACAAATAAAAGACAATTTTATTAAAAAAGAAAGTTGTTATATGACTCAAATATTGGAAATTCAATTCTTTTTTTTTGGTTGTTCAAAACATTATAAAGCTCATGATATATCATCTTTCATACATTTGACTTAATTGGGTTATGAACTCCCATTTTTACCCCAAATACAAATCGCAGAATCACATCAGTTACACACTCACGTTTTTACATAATAGCATGCTAGTTATTGTTGAATTCTGCTACCTTTCCTATCCCCTACTATTCCCCCTCCCCTCCCATCTTCCCTCTCTACCTCATCTGCTGTTGTTTAATTCTCTCCCTTGTTTTCCCCTCTTTAGCCTCACAACCTCTTATATGTAATTTTGTGTAACATTGAGTAGTCTCCTACCATTTCCATATAATTTTCCTTCTCTCTCCCTTTCTCTCCCCCCACTCATCTCTGTTTAGTTTTAATATTTTTCTCATGTTCTTCCTCCCTGTTCTCTTCTTATTTGCTCTCTCTATATAAAAGGAAACATTTGGCATTTGTTTTTTAAGGATTGGATAGCTTCGCTTAGCATAATCTATTCTAATGCCATTCATTTCCCTGCAAATTCTATGATTTTGTCATTTTCAGTGCTGTGTAATACTCCATTGTGTATAGATGCCACATTTTTATTATCCATTCGTCTATTGAAGGGCATCTAGTTTGGTTCCACAGTCTAGTTATTGTGAATTGTGCCGCTATGATCATCGATGTGGCAGTATCCTTATACTGCTCTCTATTAAGATCCTCAGGGAAGAGTCTGAGAAGGGCGATATCTCAAATGGTGGTTCCATTCCCAGCTTTCCCAGGAATCTCCATACTGCTTTCCATATTGGACTCTCCAATTTGCAGGCCCACAAGCAGTGTACAAGTGTACCCTTTACCCCACATCCTCACCAACACTTATTGTTTTTCGACTTCATAATGGCTGCCAATCTTACTGGAGTGAGATGGTATCTTAGGGTGGTTTTGATTGCATTTCTCTGACTGCTACAGATGGTGAGCATTTTTTCATGTACTTGTTGATTGATTGTATATCCTCCTCTGTGAAGTGTCTGTTAAGATCCTTGGCCCATTGTTGATTGGGTTATTTGTTATCTCATTGTTTAATTGTTTTGAGTTCTTTGTATATTCTAGATATTAGGGCTCTATCTGAAGTGTAAGGGGTAAAAATTTGTTCCCAGGATGTAGGCTCTCTATTTAACTCTCTTATTGTTTCTCTTGCTGAGAAAAAAACTTTTTTAGATTAAGTAAGTCCCATTTGTTTATTCTTTTTATGAACTCTTGGGCTATGGGTGTCCTATTAAGGAATTTGGAGCCCAACCCCACAGTATGTACATCGTAGCCAACTTTTTCTTCTATCAGACGCAGTGTCTCTGATTTTATATCTGGCTCCTTGATCCATTTTGAGTTAACTTTTATGCATTGTGAGAGAAAGGGATTCCGTTTCATTTTGTTGCATATGAATTTCCAATTGTCCCTGCACCATTTGTTGAAGATGCTATCCTTCTTACATTGCATGCTTTTAGGTCTCTTTTCAAATACAAGAAAGTTGTAATTTTGTGGATATGTCTCTGTGTCCTCTATTCTGTACCATTGGTCCATCTGCCTGTTTTGATACCAGTACCACACTGTTTTTGTTACTATTGCTTTGTAGTACAGTTTGAACTCTGGATTCACACTTCCTGCTTAGAATTGCTTTCGCTATTCTGGGTCTTTTGTTGTTCCATATGAAATTCATGATTACTTTATCTATTTCTACAAGAAATGCCATTGGGTTTTTGATTGGCATTGCATTAAACCTGTAGAGAACTTTGGGTAATATCGCCATTTTGATGATGTTATTTCTGCCTATCCATGTACAGGGCATATTTTTCCATCCTCTAACATCTTCTTCTATCTCTCTCTTTAGGGTTCTGTAGTTTTCATTGTATAAATCTTTCACCTCTTTGGTTAGGTTGATTCCCAAGTTTTTTATTTTCTTTGAGTATACTGTAAATGGAGTGGTTTTCCTCATTTCCATTTCAGAAGTTTTGTTGCTGATATACAAGAATGCCTTTGATTTATGCGTGTTGATTTTATATCCTGCCAATTTGCTGAATTCATTTATTAACTCTAGCAGTTTCTTTGTAGACCCTTTTGGGTCTGTTAAATATATTATCATGTCATCCACAAATAGCGATAATTTAAGTTCTTCTTTTCCTATTTTTATGCCTTTAATTTCCTTTGTCTGTATCATTGCTCTGGATAGTATTTCAAGAACTAAATTAAATAGAAGTGGTGATAGAGGGCATCCCTGTCTTGTTGCAAATTTTAGAGGGAATGCCTTCAGTTTTTCTCCATTTAGGATGATGCTAGCCTGAGGTTTAGCATATATAGCTATTACCATGTTGAGGTAAGTTCCTGTTATTCCTAGTGTTTTATAGAGTTTTAAAGAAAAAGGGATGCTGTGCTTTGTAGAATGCTTTTTTTGCATCTATCGAGATGATCATATGGTTCTTCTCTTTAAGTCTATTGATGTGATGGATTACATTTATTGATTTTCGTATATTGAACCAGCCTTGCATCCCTGGGATGAATCCCTCTTGATCATGAAGCACAATTTTTTTATATGCTTTTGTTTTTTATTTGCCAGGATTTTATTGAGAATTTTTGCATCCAAGTTTATTAGAGATATTGGTCTGTAGTTTTCTTTCTTTGAAGTGTCTTTGTCTGGTGTTGGGATCAGGGTGATGTTGGCCTCATAGAATGAATTTGGAAGAACTCCTTCTTTTTCTATTTTTTGAAATAGCTTGAAAAGTATTGGTATTAATTCATCTTTGAACGTTTTGTAGAACTCTGCTGTATAACCATCTGGTCCAGGGCTTTTTTTGGTTGGTAGTCTTTTGAAGGTTTCTTCTATTTCTTCCTTTGTTATTGGTCTATTTAAATTGTGTGAGTCTTCTGGACTCAAACTTGGCAGATTATATGACATAAGAAATTTATCAATATCTTCATTATCTTCTGTTTTATTGGAATATGGGGTTTCAAAATACTTTCTAATTATCATCTGAATTTCTGTAGTGTCTGTTGTGATGTTGCCTTTTTTATCCCATATGTTAGTAATTTGAGTTCTCTCTCTACTTCTCTTCATTAGCATGGCTAAGGCCCTGTCGATTTAATTTATTTTCAAAGAACCAACTTTTATTTTTTCAATTTTTTTGTTTCAATTTTGTTGATTTCTCCTCTAATTTTAATTATTTCTTGTCTTCTACTACATTTGTTGTTTTGCTTTTTTTTTTCTAGGTTTTTGAGATGTAGTGTGAGATCATTTATTTGTTGTTTTTTTTTCTTTTTTTTTTTTTTTTGAGGAAAGAATTCCAAGAAATGAATTTCCCTCTTAAAACTGCTTTCATTGTTTTCCATAGAATCCGGTATGTTTTGTCTGTATTGTCATTTGTCTCTAAGAAATTTTTTATCTCCGCCTTTATGTCTTCTGTAACCCATTGATCATTCAGTAACATATTGTTCATTTTCCATGTGATGTAGAATTTTTCCTTCCTTCTTCAATCATTAATTTCAAGTTTCATTCCATTATGATCAGATATGGTGCATGGTATTATCTCCATACTTTTATATTTACTAAGAGTTTCCATATGGCATAATATATGGTCTATATTTGAGTAGGACCAATGTGCTGCTGAGAAGAACATGTATCCACTTTATGATGTTTGATATATTCTATATATGTTGGTTAAGTCTAGGTTATTGATTGTTCTATTAAGTTCTATAGTTTCTTAATTCAGATTTTCTCTAGAGGATCTGTCCAATTGCGAGAGTTGTGTGCTGAAGTCACCCGTAATTATTGTGTTATAGCCTATATGACTCTTGAAGTTGAGGAGAGTTTGTTTTATGACTTTGCACCACCATTGTTTGATGCATACAAATTGATAATTGTTATGTCTTGTTGGTTAATGGTGCCTTTTAACAGTATATAGTGTCCTTCTTTATCACTTTTGATTAACTTAGGTTTAAGTTGATTTTAATCGATATGAGTATGGCCACTCCTTCTTGCTTCCGAGGGCCAACAATGGCTGCAAAGTCTTTCAGAATAAAATCATGTGATTTCCTGGCTGAGATTCCCATTGCTCTGTGGAAAGCCACCTTGGGCCTAGATCTCAGTTTCAAAGGGTGACATTCATGCGTGGCCTCCTAAAAATCAACACAATTCATTTCAATACTTCTATGAGGTACGTTCCAGAACTCAGGCTCTAAGGGAAATCACACCAGAGTTCAAGCCCAGGTGGACCAAGTCATCTCTTCCAACCCCCACACAAATGACCACAATTAGAACAAAAAAACTCCCACATGGCCCTCATCTTCGTCCATAAAGACCCTCATCAAAAGTTCTGGATGGAAGTTTTCATGAGGGTCGCAACCAAAGACAGTTTCCAGAATAAGCTCCCTTGCCTCTAATTTCCCTAAAGTCAGGGTGGCCTGGACACCCTTCCTGTGAACCAGGAGTGATCAAAAAGGCCTGCCATTAAATCCGCTCTGTTTCTATAATTTGAGGCTTACTGAATGTCAGGTATAGATTTTTTATGTGATTTGGAGTCATGAGAAAACCCAAGCATATCTGCAGAGCATTGAAGAATTCATTTGACAAAGAGGATCCCTATTCTCACTTGAAGGGGGTCAGGAACCTAACAGAGAAAGGCAAGAATCTTCATCCACAATGACTGCTCTTTTTGCCATTTTGGTTTTGAATGCACACATGGGTTCTTTCTTTAGATCCATTAGGTGCTGAGAATCTAAGCCACAGCCTCACACAGGGCCAAGAGGCAGATTCAGACAAATCCCTTTCCAAAGTAATTAAGCAAAGAGCCACAGGTGATGTCCATTTATTTCCATTTGAAAATTTTTTCTTCAGGCTTCACAAAGGGGTGGCCTGAGGCAAAGACCTTCCTGACATTCAGGGCAACAGAACCCTTGATTTGTATACTTAGCTTGAATTATGTTCTGCACCGAGGTCTCAGATAAATCGATATACAATGGCATAGGACCGTGTACCTCGGATGATTGAATGTAGAAGAGAACATCCAGTCAAAAAGGGATAGTCTGTAGGATTAGGAAGATAGTCAGTAGGTTTAGGAAGAAGAGTGACTCTAGGAGTTGGACCAAAAGTTCTTTAGCAATAGGGTTTCAGTTAGAGAGTGAATGTAAATGTCAGCACATGTGAAGAGACAGTCACAATGATGAACTGGGAAAAATATGTAGGAAAGCAGATATCAATAGAAAGATTAGGAAATCAGGCAAAGTATAAAGTGAGTGATAGGATTAGACATTTTCAACAGGCTTGAGGTTGAATATATAATCTTAGGAAGAAACAAATATGTAGTAATCAATAGGATTGACATTTGAGAGCATTAGGCACCCTGGACATGGATGATTTTAGTAATCCATGGTCACTTTCCATGTAGGCTTTGGTACAATCATATGTGTGACCTTTGCATTTTGTGTCCAGAATACTACCGTGATAAATTGTATATGTTGATAAGGTGACATGAGTATTTCTTCCACCATTATGGGGAGTAATATTCTGGAAACTTATAAATTAGTACTGGTGATACAAATATGTGTACCTTGTGTTGATGATTATTGAGATGTTGCATGAATAGACCATATTGTGATAAAGTATATAACTAGTTCCAACTTTAAATAATGGATTGAGTTTGCATCTGAAAATATATTGGAAATCTTATATTGATATATATATACAATCATTCCAACCAGTTATATATGTAATGGTAATATTAGGGTTACGGTTTATCGTGAAGGATGAGTATTGCTTCAAAAATGATTATGGAATCAAAAATAATGTGTTTAGAAAGAAGTCTAGTGAAAAGACCAGTAAAGAAACATGGAGGAATACATGTGTTCTTAAGTAGTAAGTAAATGAATGTGAACCAAATGCCTATAATTTTGTGAAGTTGTGGATGAAAAAATATATCCTATGATGTCCATAAACAGATAAAATAGTAATATACCAGTGTTGAATAAAAATGAACTTCAAAATACACATCATGTCCCATAGCAATATACTTGCATTGATGTTAAACTGGGTCAGGTACTGTAGAAATATTAGGATTTGTATGCACCACCTACTGAACTTAGTTTTCAGTAGTAGGAAACAAAAATGTATTACAGGAATATAAATATTGCTGAAAATAATCTTGTAAAGATTGGATTTTGAACCCACATACATGAATATAAATGAATTTAGGGAGTGTATAATAAGACACATATTTTTCATATTTTTTTTTAAAATCTGGAGGAAAAAAAAAAATATATATATATATATATATATATATATATATATATATATATATATATATATACATATATATTTTTCCCAGATTTAAAAAAAATACACAAACACACACACACACACACACACACACACATGCACACATACACACACACACACACACACATTAATATTTAGCAATATATATGCCAATCGAAATTCATCATGAAATATAATTCATCCACGTATTCAAAAATATTCATTTTACTGAACATGGATTTATGTATAGTGTTTTTCACTAGGAAGCTCACCCATAGGTTGAATTTTCAGTTCCATCATTATTTAGGGAGAGTCATCTGTTCTCACAATTTTATATTCCAAAGTCAGGGAGCTCAAAAGAATGTCCGTGTGATACCAGGTAGGATATTATATATATGCATAAAAAAATACATGTGCTGAATAGGATACAGAGAAAGGGAGACAGGAATTTATATATGTGATAATTTTAAAAAATCATGGAGAAATATTACAATGAAAAGTTGACTAGATTTAAAACACATACTCTTGATAATGCAGAAGGCAAATAGAAGTATACACCATGCTTCCTATGAAAGGCCTGTATTTCTATTCGGTTAGGTTTCTTTCTCTCCATGATATTAGGATTAGTAGTCAGAGTCTAGTAGAGTATGGGTTAGTGTCAGGGATTCAGTATTTCAAATGGAAAAAAGGAAAATGAATCTAATGTGTATGCAAAAATGTGATACACATAAATCTTCCCTCTCTCATCCAGAACAATGCCTTGACATAACCATCGCTAAAAGTAAGACACAATTAGAGGAGAGGAGTTAGAAAATCTGTGAATTTATGTGGAATGGAAAATGCTCAGGAGTTCACAACACTGGAGGTGGTAGAACAGTTTCCAAAAGTATGGGAGAGGGTAAACAATCCAGAAACATGGAGCTGTGGTGGCCTAAAGACTTCTTGAGAAACTTCCTCTGAGGTTGGGAACAAGAAATATATGTAATTGTCAGGAGATTTAGCTTCGTTTGTAGTGACACCATGAAATCTGGGTCTGCATCTATGTTACCTGGAGAACATGGTTTCTTATTTTCCAATGATCATGAGGCAGTGGTGCTGAATTCTCTCTTTGTAGGTAAACTGAGGCCACTGGGCTGAAGTGTCTCCCATGTGGACTGTGAAGCCATTTGGTGATCCTCCACTTTCCAGGGTGTTTCTTACTGCTGCACTGGGAGTTTGGTACTTGCTTCACGAAATACAAGGAGTTCAACTGGGATAAAAATGCTGGAGGAGTTCTGTCATGTGTGGTTGGTCAGGGTCGTGAAGAGAATGTACGAACCAGGCTTCTATCCTACATAGCTTTCCCCTTGACTATAGCAACCTGATTCTGAACATTGCCCTGAAACCTCTCCATATGACAAGATGCCTTTACATATAAAGGTCTGCTGCCTGCACCATGTCAGTCGCAAGTCTTTCAAAGCCAATGGAAGATCCAGGTGGTCCTACCAAAAATATTTATTTACACACCTACAGTCCACTTCTCTACGCCCAGTACTCAGCAGGATCCAAATTACTGGCATCTCTGTTCTACACCATTTTCACGAAACCCAGTCAATCAAGGCACTCTTTGGTACACTCATGATCAGCAACAGGAAATCCAAAGTTTATCCAGTGCCACCTGGTCATGGGAATTTCAGAAATTTCATGGTATTAATCTGGTCATATTTCAAAAATGAAGTTAGAGGCACTGTGGGTTTCAATTAATTCAGGAACCATTAAATGGTGAGGAAGCTCATTTCAATGAAAGCTCTTGAGAACACTCACAGAAAAGCCTTCCAAAAGACTGGCAAAAAGGTCACATGAATCCAGACACATTGTGGTCTACAATGTGAGGTCCATATGTGTTTGGACTCTCAACTAGGGCTGCCAAGTCTTCAAGAAGTAAATCATGTGATATCCTGGCTCAGAATCCCCGAGCTCCGTGGAAAGCCATCCTGGGCCTAGATCTCAGTTTCCAAAGGCGATTCTCATGCGTGGCCTAGTAAAATCCCAAGAGAATTCACGGCAATACTTCTCTGAGGTCAGATCCAGAACTCATTCTTTAAGGGGAATCACACCAGAGTTCAAGCCCAGGTGATCCCAGTCATCTCTTCCAACTACCACACAAATTACCACAATTAAAACAAGAACACTCCCATATGGCCCTCATCTTCTTCCATATTGACACTCATCATTATTTGGCTGGATGTTTAAATGAGGGGCGCAGACCAAGACAGTGTCCAAAATAAGCTCCTTTGACCCTCATTTGCCTAAAGTCAAGGTGGCCTGGACACCCATCCTGTGAACCAGGAGTGATCAAATAGGCCTGCCATTAATACCGCTCCAATTCTCCAATTTGAGGCCTACTGACTGTGGGGTTTAGATTCTTTATGTGAATTTTAGTCATGATAAAACCAAACACCTATGGGCTAGCCTCTGTAGGTTTTGAAGAACTCATTTGACCCAAAGGATCCCTATTTTCACTTGATGGAGTTCAGGAACCTTACAGAGGAAGTCAAGAGACTTCATCCCAATGACTGCTCTTTTGGCCATTTTTCATTTGGATGCAAACATGGGAACTTTCTTTAGATCCATCAGGTGCTGAGAATCTAAGTCACAGCCACATACAGGGCCAGGGGGCTGATTCATACACATCCCTTTTCAAAGCACTTAAGAAAAGAGCCACAGGTATGCCCAATCATTTCCCTTTGAAAACTGTTTTCTTCAGGCTTCAAAAAGGGGTGGCCAGAGGCAAAGACCTTCCTGACATTCAGGGCAACAGAACAATTGGTAAGTAAAAGGCCCAAAGCAGGGTTTCTCCACTGAGACTTTCCTGGTCACACTGATATCTGAGTTTTCTGAGATGCTCCCCATTCCCTACAGCTATCCAGTACATTGATATGTCACAGAGCTTTGAGGTGGTAAAGATCTTGGACACAAAACCATAGGCCTATTCTTGAGATTGGCCGGAATTCAGGAAGAAAACAGGAACTTAGGAAGATAGCAGGTGTTGCACATCAATAAGGCAAGCTACAGTCCATTCATAAATGGGGCAATATGAATGCTGAGAAGCTTTCTACTCGACAAGACACATCCATTCATGAATTCTCTTTTCTAATGTCTACAACCACGGACACAGTGAGATACACAGACAGAGAAACACTCGCCATGTTAAACGACTTACTAGAAACAGTCCACTTCCAACGAAACAAACTGACTTTCCTACCTATTCTCAGAGAATGAGACAAAACCACAAACCCACAACCACACCCACAAAGGCACCTTCTTCCCCCAAGTAGGTCTTTGACTATCCAGAGTGTCCTCTGACTTGTAGGCCATAATATGTTCCCCCAAAATAGCCTGTCCTGTCTCAGATCTGGTCTCCTTGGCAAACTCTGTGAACTTCTCAGGAGCCAACGGTGAGCCACTAACTGCTTTCTCAAGAAAAGCAACGCTTCCGAGCTTTCCTGGCATTTGTTCTTCTCACGTCTGAAGGTACCAAGAAAGACTGACTGTCCTTGGTAAATTCAAATAAGTGAGACCACAGGGATGGGGACTGGGACTGGCTCTGTGTGCCTGGCTTCCTGGATCCAAAGTTCAGAAAGTTCCATCACCAAGGAAGTGAGGTGAGGTCATTTCCTTCCTGAACTGAATGAGGTCCCTGTCTTGGCAACCACTTTGTCTTAACTGTTGCTTCCAAGGGTCCAATGAGATTGAGGCTGCCCCTACTTCCTGTGACACTTTCACAAGTTAGAATGGTATATCAACCATAGGCACCCAGGAATAGATCTCCACACAGGCCTGTTTTGGTCCATGTTCTCTACATTAAGAAGAGAATCTAATTCAGACACAACCTTTTATTCTGACCGGGTTGTTTGCCATGGAAGATGACTTTTGCTTTCTCAGGTCCTTCATAGCTGCCTACATCTTCTCCAGGGATCATTTCTGCATGGGCCTTTGAGGTTCTCAGCAGGTGGAAGTTTCCCTACATCTCTTTATTGTAAAATCAACTCTTTCCCTGCTCTTCTATAAAGTTAGATTGAAGGAACAGTGTATGATTATGGTTAAAAACATGTTTGATTTGGGTTAGAAATCATTGTGCTGGATGAATAATGGTATTGGGAACTTGCTATGTGTATAAGAATATATAGGTGTAATATATGTATGAAAAAAGAAATCTAAGTATGATGTGAAGGCCAGAAGGGCATTGGGCCCTTGATTGGGATACGCAGCATTGAATTACGTTCTGCAGAGATGTCTCAGATAAATCGATATACAATGGCATAGGTCCTTGTACCTTGCATGAATTAATGTAGAAGGAACATCCAGTCAAAAAGGGATAGTCGGTAGTGAAAGGTTAATAAAATAGGTACTTGTAATTTCCTGTTTTTCTGTATGCTTAACAAAACACTGTTGAAATCTTGAGAAATGTTTGCTAATCTTGTTCTAGAATGTACTGTTCCCAACTGCCAAACTGCAGAATGTACTGCCTCACTCGGTGTCACGCGAACCGCCCACTCACCCTTACACATCAGTAAACTTCCCTCCCTTCCCTCTCCAAGAAATATATGTAAGCTCTGCATAAGCTGTTCTCAGAGCTCTGTGATCTATTTAAGTTAGCTGTGAGCCCCAGCAAGCTGGACCCAAAAAAAACCCTTTGCTGTTGCATGAGACAGTCTCTTGGTAGTCTCTTCCTCCGACACTCGCCTGACCTTTACATATTGAGGTTCCACCGAGTTCTGGCAGTGGCGGATGAGAGACCCCCAACGGGCTCCTCTCGGAGCAAGTAAGGCGCCTCTTTCTGGTTTCAGGTGTCATGTTAGGGCTTGGCAAAATTGCTGGAGATGAAGAGCCTGGGGTCTCTCCGACGGTGGCTGAGAGACGTGTCACAGAGACATAGGGCACCTCCATGGGGGACCCCGCAGAGGACTCGGAGAATCAAGGAACAATTGCTTCATTGACTCAGTGATATTTTGTTTTAGATTAGGTATTGCCATCCTATCGGGTTTTGCCGGCTACGCATTCCTGGTCTCAGTGTTGGACGTCCATTGCCTGTCTTCATGGTCTTGTCTTATCTGTGTCATGTGACTTTGCTTTTACTGTTTGTGTACCTTTCATTATGGGACAGAGCACTTCAATGGCTCTGTCCCTGACCCTTGATCACTGAACCAAAGTCTGCTTAAGGGCTCAGTATCTTTCTTTTTTTAGTAAAACGCTAGACCTGGCAGACTCTCTGTGCCTCAGAATGGCCCATTTTGGAGTCGTATGGCCCCTAGAAATATCTTTCTACTTCCCACTAATTTAAAAAGTCAGAGATATTGTCTTTCAGCCAGGGTCACATAGCCATCCTGATCAACAGCCATATATCTTAACTTTGCCAACCTCTGCAAATCTCCTCCACCATGGGTGAAGCCTTTCCTTGCCCATGCCTCTGCTCATACTCCTTCCCCCATGATGTCTCAAACCCTCACCTCTTCCACCTCCTCCACCATCTGTTCTCCCTGAGTCACAAGATTTGACTCTACTGGACTCTTCTTCCCCTCCTTATCCACTGCCCTCGTCCCCTAACACACAACACACTCTAAGTGATTCCCCTGCTTCTGACTAAGCCTCTCTACCATTGGAGGAAGCTAAGCCGGTAATAGGATCTGATAATGGACCAATGTTCATGGCCCAGGTAAGTCAGGGGTTAGCCAGGAACCTGGGGATTAATTGGAAGTTATATTGTGCTTATAGACCCCAGAGTTCAGGACAAGTAGAAAGAATGAATAGAACAATTAAAGAGACCTTAACGAAATTAAGCTTAGAGACCAGCATAAAAGATTGGACTATGCTCCTGACTTATGCAATGTTTCATGCAAGAAAAAATCCTTCTGTTTCTTTGAGTAGCCTTACCCCCTGAGAAATTCTCTATGGTGGCCCTCGTCCAGTAAGGGTCCTAAGCCCAACTGTAAGACCTAAGGATCCATTTCACACCCTCTTGGTTGACAGACTTAAAGCTCTTGAAAGAACTCAGTGATACCTGTGAAAATAGCTGGCCACTGCCTACCAAACTGTGTACCAGGGGATTCCACATCCATATCAAATAAGAGACTTCATGTATGTAAGATGACATCAGGTGTCATCCCTGGAACCCTGCTGAAAAGGACCATACCAGGTGTTACTTATAACACCTACAGTGGTAAAGGTATACAGAATCACTTCCTGGATCCATGCCTCTCATCTCAAGCCTGCTCCTTGTCCAGAATCTTTCTGGAAACTGGAAAAGACTGGTAACAGTTTCAAATTGTGTATTCGCCATGTGGATAAGGTTATATACTCTCCCCTTGGCCACAAGTAGTCCTAACCCTCATCAGCCTGTTAAGCAGCGATGGCTGATCACAAATCCTACTGGAAAAGAGTATAATCTATCTCGCATACAGCCCCCTTAGGGACCTGGTGGCCATCTCTCCACCCAGACATTTGTCAGCTGGCCATAGGTCTTTTTTATTGGGATATCCCTGATGAAGAAAATCCCACTAAAATACCATTAAATCCCTTCCGTACCATAGATAATGGAAACAAACTTTATGGATGTAGGGACACGCGAGCCAGATGCGGTTGGCTAGCCTAGATTACTATGTTTGCCCGGCAAACTATCAAAGCCACAAACAGTAACGGCTGTGTGGGGGAAAAGCCGACTTCTTCTGTATTTCATGGAGATGTGATCATACAGGGGCTGCCTGATGGAACCCCAATACTTCATCAAATTCAGTACACAGCATTGGCCATATTACCAAGTAGAAAACAGAAAAAGGATGGCCCCCAGAGGGGTCTCTAGATCCTCAAATTTTGCGTGACCTTTTTAACTTCTGCAAGTGCTCAAAAGGGTGAAAGGAGATTCCCCTATGTGGAAGCCTTTTCCCTCCTTCACTCACATCCTGAACTATGCTTCTCCAATAGATTTTTATCCTCAGCCTTCTGCTCCAGACTCTCTGCTGTCACTCCCACCTCAGCAACCTGATTTCTCCCCTCCAATTACTAGATCAGAAACCCAAACCTCCACCAGTTCTCAGACAATTGCCCACTAGTGAGGTGGCAGGTACTGAGGTACCCCTCCACCGACTCATTCCTCTCTTCTCCTGTCAGTGCCCTCACCGGGTCCCACCAGGTCCTCTTTCCAGCTAACCCAAAGCTCAAACGAGCTGAGGAGAGCTCTCAGACCCTTATCCAAGATGTAATATAAATGGCCATTAAAGTTGCTTTGTCATCACTGAAAACAGGTTACTAAAATTTAAAGTCCCTCACAGAATTTTGGGATACTCACTCCCGTTTTCTGCTCTGCTCTACCTGTTCTACTGCTGAAGTTTTGTTGCTAGGAAATTCCCAAACCCCTTTCCAATTATTTTTTTACATCTCTCTTTTTCCTCATTCTCAGATCCTCAGAGCTTCTCTCAGCCCCACCTTCCCCGTATTCCCCCTCTGTACCAGGCCCACAGAAAAGTCTTAAATGTCCTTCTCCAGAAGTCTTCACCATGGCTGAATTTAGAACTTTCAGCATAGAGTTTCTATAAAGAGTTCAATGTAGATAAACTTTCTCTTTTTGTATTGCCCTGTTCTACTTGGCCACTGGTTAAAAAACTCAGTACTTCTAAGCTAGACAACCCCTAACTTGTTTTTCACAAAATATGTGAACAAGGCCTCTGGCCTTCAGCTGGGGCTTCACAGAAATGGCTACATTTCTAAGATAAAGAAATTACCAAATGGGCTCCGTTGTAACAGCTGGCAGGGGGAAAATAAGAAAGGGAATAAAAAGCTCTCCCCCTCCCATGTGTCCTTGAAAATTTAACTTGCCCAGAACAGAGGAAAAATCAGAAACAAATACTGCTTTTTTGAACTTCTGCAGACTGTAAACTTCTGAGCCCCATCCTTATATGCTGGGTACAAAATTCTGAAACTACCTAAACTTGAGTTTCAGGGGATTAATTGATTACAACAGAAGCAATGCCCTCTGAATCCGGTTGCAACAAAATAGGACTGTTTCCCTGTCTTCAGTGCCTTAGGTGCCTTGCCTTGTCTGTCCCTACAACAGCATAATTCTATATACTTAAACATTGTTTATGTTTTCATGAAATGGTCAACAGATGGGATTAATTTTGAAATGGTGCAGATGTTTCCCAGAGTGCTCTATCATGATGCAGGTTCGTTTGAAGATCAAATGGGGGGGGCATACAACCGGTTCCACTGGGAACATGTATCGCTCACTTTAGCCATCCTATTATGAATAGGAGTTGCTGCACGGGTGGGCACAGGAGCCACTGCCATTGTCCATGGGACACAACAAATGACCCAATTAGAAGCAGCAATAGAGCAAAACTAAGATATTAGAAACCCCCATCAGAGCTTTGCATGAATCTTTAACCTCTCTCTCTGAAGTTGTTTTACAGAAGAGTTGAGGGTTGGACCTCCTCTTTATTAGAGAAGGGGGCCTTTGTGATGCATTGAGGAAAGAATGTTGTTTTTATGCTGACCATACTGGAGTTGTAATAAAATCTATGAGTAAATTTAAAAGACACCTTGAAGAGCATCAACAAGAGAGAGAGGCCCAAAAAGGGTGGCTTGAGTCTTGGTTCACACACTCCTCCTGGTTAACTACGTTTTTATCAACCTGGCAGGTCCAATAATGATCCTCATATTATTGCTAACTATAAAACCCTGTTTGCTCAACCGTGTAATTTCTTTTCTCCAGGCTCAAATTGGACGAGTTAAACTTATGGTAATACCCCACTAGCAGACATAGAATGTGACACCCTCCAATGATCATTTTTATGATTAAAAGTAGCCAGAAGAAGAAGTGGGGAATTAAAGGTTAATAAAATAGGTACTTGTCACTTCTTATTTTTCTGTATGCTTAACAAAACACTGTTGAAATCTTGAGAAATGCTTGCAAATCTTGTTCCCAGAATGTTCTGTCCCCAACTGCGCAACTGCAGAATGTACTCCCTCACCCAGTTGCACGCAAACCACCCACTCGCCCTGACCCATCAATAAAATTCCCTCCCTGCCCTCTCCAGGGAAAGTATATAAGCTCTACTTAAGCTATTCTCAGGGCTATCTGCTCGATTCAAGTGATCTCTGAGCCCCAGCATGCTGGACACCAAAAAAACCCTTTGATGTTGCATGAGATAATCTGTTGGTTGTCTCCTCCTCTGAAGCTCGCCCCACATTTACTTGGATGATTGAATGTAGAAGAGAACATCCAGTCAAAAAGGGATAGTCTATAGCATTAGGAAGATAGTCAGTACTTTTAGGAATAAGGGTGAGTATAGGAATTGGAAAAAAAAGTTCTTTAGCAATAGGGTTTCGATTAGAGAGTGAATGTAAATGTCAGCACAGGTGAAGAGTCAGTCACAATGATGAACTGGGGAAAATATGTAGGAAAGCAGATATCAATAGAGACATTACGAAAACAGGCAAAGTATAAAGTGAGTGATAGGATTAGATATTTTGAACAGGGTTGAGTTTACATATATAATCTTAGGAAGAAACAAATATGTAGTCACAAATAGGATTGACATTTGAGATCATTAGGCAAATTTCAGGTGGATGAATATTTCTCAGAATAATCTTGTGAATAGTTGATTATAAATCCACATACATAAACATGAATGAATTTAGGTAGTGTATATAAGACACATATATTTCATATTTTGAAAAATCTGGAGAGTGTATATATATATATATATATATATATATATATATATATATATACACAAAACACACACACAGACAAAAAAGTAGCAATATATATGTCAATCAAAATTCATTATAAAATATGCATCATCCAGAGATCTAAAAATATTAATTTTACTGAACATGGATTTATGTATAATGCTCTTCAACTAGCAAGCTCACCCATAGGTTGAATATCCAATTCCAACAAGTTTAGTAGGAGTGATCTCTTCTAACAATTTGTATCTGCCAAGTCAGCCACCTCACAAGAATTTACGTGTGGTACCAGGTAGGAATCTATATGTGCATATAAGAATACAGAGAAAGGGAGACAGGAATTCACATATTTGTTAACCTTAAAAATACATGGACAACTATTTCAACAACAAATCGACTAGATTCATGACTCCAACTCTGTATCATGCAAAAGGCAAGTCCAACAATACACCAGGCCTACTCTGAACTGCTTGTATTTCTATTCTGTTTGGGTTAGTTTTCTCCATCATATTAGAATTAGTAGTCAGAGTCTGGTCGGGTATGGGTTAGAGTCAGGGATTCAGTATTTTGAATGGAAAATAAAAAACTGAATCCAATGTGTATGCAAATATATGCTACAGAAAATTCTTCCCACTCTCCTCCAGAACAATGCCTTGACATTACCTTCGCCCCAAGTAAGACACAATTAGAGGAGAAGAGTTAGAAAATCTGTGAATACCTATCAGGAATGGAAAATGCTCCAGATTTCACATCTTTGGAGGTGGTAGAGGAGTTTCCAAAAGTAAGGGACAGGGTAAACACTCCACAAACATGGAGCTCTGCTGGCCTAAAGACTTCTTGAGAACCTGCCTTTGAGGTTGGGCACTTAAAATATATGTTGTTTTCATTAGCTTTAGCTTTATTTGTAGTGAGACAATCAAAGCTCGATCTGCTTCTATGTGACCTGGAGGACATGGTTATTTATTTTCCAATAAAAATGAGGCAGCAGTGCTGAATTCTCTCTTTGTAGGTAAACTGTGGCCACTGAGGGCTAAGTGTCTCCCCGTGTGGACTGTGACACAACTTGGTCATCCTCCAATTATCGTCGTGTTTTTTGCTGCTGCACTGGGAGTTTGGTATTTGCTTCATGAAATACAATGAGTTCAAATGGGAGACAGTGCTGAAGGGAGTTCTGTCAGCTGTGGTGGGCATGGTCTCCAGGAGAATGCACCAACCAGAGTTCTATCCCACGTAGCTTGCCCCCTTGACAATAGCAACATGATTCTGAACATTTCCCTAAAACCTCTCCATATAAAAATATGCCTTTACGTATATGGGTCTGATGGCTGCTCCATGTCAGTCTCAAGCCATTTGGAAGCCAATGGAAGATCCACATGGCCCCACCACAGATGTTTTATCACTCACTTGCATAACACTTCTCTAGGCCCACTACTCACCAGGCTCCTACTTACTAGCATCTCTGTTCTACACCATTTTCATGAAACCCAGTCAATCAAGGCCCTGTCTGGTATATTCATGATCATCAACAGGACATCAAAGGTTCTCCAGTGACATCTGGTCATGGGGATTTTAAAAATTTCATGGTAATTATCTAGCAATTTTTCATGGATGAAGTTGGAGGCACTGTGGGTTTCAATTCATTCAGGAACCCTTAAAGGGTTAGGAAACTAATTTCAGGCAAAGCTCTGGAGTACTCTCACAAGCAAGGCTACCCAATGAGTGGCCAAAAAGTCACATGAAGCGAGGCCAATTGAGGTCTATAAAGCGAGGTCCATGTGGGTTTTGAATCTCTATAATGCATGCCAAGTCTTTCAGAATAAAATCATGTAATATCCTGGCTGAGATTCGCAGTGTTCTGTGGAAAGCCAACCTGTGCCTAGATCTCAGGTTCCAATGGCAACTTCATGCCTGGCCTCCTAAAATCCCAACACAATTCTTGGCAATACTTCTCTCAGGTCAGTTCCAGAACTCAGTCTATAAGGAGAATCACACCAGAGTTCAAGTCCAGGTGGACCCAGACAACTCTTCCAACCGCGACTCAAATGAAAACAATTAAAACCAGAATACTCCCTCATGGCCCTATTCTTCTTCCATATAGACACTAATCATAACCTCTTCCTGGAGTTTTCCATGAGTTGTGCAGCCCAAGAAAATGTCCAAAATAAGCTTCTTGCACCTCTTTTGCCTAACTTCAGCGTGGCCTGGGCACCCTTCCTGTGAACCTAGAGTGATCAAATAGGCCTGCCCTTAATACTGCTCCGCTTATCCAATTTGAGGCTCTCTGACTGTGGGGTGTAGATTCTTTATGTGAATTGGAGTCATGAGAAAAGCCAAGACAGTGTCCAAAATCAGCTCGCTTTTTCCTCATTTGCCTAAAGTCAGGGTGGCCTGGACACCGTTTCTGTGAACCAGGAGTGATCAAATAAGCCTGCCGTTAATACTTCTGTGTTTCTCCAATTTGAGGCATACTGATTTCAGGTATCAATTTCTTATGTGATTTGGAGTTACTCGAAAACCCAAGCACCTCTGCAGGGAATTGAAGAACTCATTTGACCCAAAGAATCCCTATTCTCACTTGATGGAGTTCAGGAACCTAACAGAGGAAGGCAAGAGACTTCATCCATAATGAATGATTTTTTTGCCATTATGGTTTTGGATGCACACATGGGATCATTCTTTAGATGCATCAGGTGCTGAGAATCTAACTCAAAGCCACACACATGGCCAAGAGACTAATTCAGACACATCCCTTCCCAAAGCAATTAAGCACAGAGCCACAGGTGATGCCATTCATTTCCATTTGAAAACTGTTTACTTCAGGCTTCACAAAGGGGTGGATTGAGGCAAAGAACTTCCTGACATTCAGTGAAAAACAACAATAAGTAAGCAAAAGGCAAAAAGCAGGGTTTCTCCACTGAGACTTTCTTGGTCACACTGATATCTGAGTTTTCTGAGATGCTCGCAATTCTCTTCAGCTATCCAGTACATGGCCATGTCACAGAGTTGGAGGTGGTACATATTTTGAACATAAATCCATGAGCCTATTCTAGAGAGTGGACAGAATTCAGGAAGAAAACAGCAACTTAGAAAGATAGCAGGTGTTGCACATCGACAAGACAAGCTGCACTCCATTCATATATTGGGCAGGTTGAAATATGGGAAGATTTACACTTGACAGGACACATCCATTAATGCATTCTCTTTTCCAATGTCTACAACAATGGACACAGTGGGATACACAGACATAGAAACACTCACCTTGTGAAACAACTTACTAGAAACTGTCCACTCCAAACCAAACCGCCTTTCCCATCTATTCTCAGCACATGAGACAAAACAATAAACCCACACACACTCCCACAAAGGCACCTCCTTCACCCAAGTAGGTCTGTGACTATCCAGAGTGTCCTCTGACTGGTGGGCCATACTATGTTCCCCTGAAATGGTCTGTCTTCTCTCAGATCTGGTTTCCTTGGCCAACTCTGTGCAGTTGTCAGGAGCCAGTGGTGAACCACTATCTGCTTTCTCAGGAAAGGTCCATCTTCAGAGCTTTCCTGGCATTTGGCCATCCTCACATCATTAGGTACCAAGAAAACTGACTCTGTCCTTGGTAAATCCAAACAAGTGAGCCCACTGGGACTGGGACTGGGACTGCCTCTTGGTGCCTGGCTTTTTGGATACCAAGTTCAGACAGTTCCATCACCAAGGAAATGAGGTATGTCACTTTCTTTGGAACTGAATGAGGTCACTGCCTTGGCAACGACTTTGTCCTAACAGTTGCTTCCAAAGGTCCCATGAGATGGAGCCTTCCCCTACTTCCTGTGACACTTTCACAAGGTAGTATGGTATATCAACCATTGGCACCCAAGAACAGCTCTCCACACAGGCCTGGTTTGGTCCATCTTCTCTACAATAAGAAGAGAGAGGCTGATTCATACATATCCCTTCATCCTGACCAGGTTGTTTGCATTGGAAGATGACTTTTGCTCTCTCAGGTCCTTCATACCTGCCTACAACTTCTCCAGGTATCATTTCTGCATGGACCTTTGAAGTTCTCAGCAGGTGGAAGGTCCCCAAGTTTCCCGTATTGTAAAAACCACTCTGTCCCTGCTCTTCTGTAAAATGAGATTGAGGGAACAGAGTATGTTTAGGGTTAATAACAGGTTTGATTTGGGTTACGAATCATTCTGTGCGATGAATAATGCTATTGGGAACCTGCGATATTTACAAGAATATAGAGGTGAAATATAAGTATGAAAACAGAAATCTAGGTATGATTTGAAGCCCAGAAGGACATTGGGCCCTTGATTGGGATACTTAGCTTTGAATTATTCTCTGCAAAATTGTCTCAGATAATTCGATATACAATGGCATAGGACATTTTATTGAATGTAGAAGAGAACATCCAGTCAAAAAGGGATAGTCGGTAGGATTAGGAAGATAGTCGGTAGGTTTAGAAAGAAGAGTGAGTATAGGATTTGGACCAAAAGTTCTTTAGCAATAGGGTTTCGATTATAGAGTGAATGTAAATGTCAGCACATATGAAGTGTCAGTCACTAGGATCAACTTGGGAAAATTTGTTGAAAAGCGGATATCAATAGAAACATTATGAAATCAGGCAAAGTATAAAGTGAGTGATAGGATTAGACATTTCCAACAGGGTTGAGTTTGAATATATAAATTAGGAAGAAACAAATATGTAGTCACCAATAGGATTGACAATTGACAGCATTAGGCAACGTGGACATGGATGTTTTTAGTAATTCATGTACACTTTACATTTAGGCTTTGGTACAATCATAAATGTGACCTTTACATTTTTTTGTCCAGAATATTACTTTGATAAAATGTATATGTACATCAGGTGACATGAGTATGTCTTCCAACATTTCTGCAAGCAATATATTGAAGATGTAAAATTAGAATCGGGGGTACAAAGAGGTGTACCCTGTGTCTATGAATATAGAGATAAAGAATGAATAGACCGTAATGTGAATGAATAATATAACTTTTTTCAACTTTAAAAAATGAATTGATATAATATCTGAAAAATCACAGGAAATCGTATATTGATATACAATCATTCATTCCAAGCAGTTATACATCTAATGGTAATATTCGTGTTTTGGTTTATCATGAAGAGTGTGTGAGTTTTGCTTCAAAAGTGACTATGGAAATAATGTGTTTGGAAAGAAGACTCATGAAAATACCAGTAAAGAAACCTTGACAATACATGTGTTCTGAAGCAAAAAGTGATTAAATTTGAAACAAATGCCTACAAATTTGTGAACTTGTGGATGAAATGTATATCCTATGATGTGCAAAAACTGAAGAAATAATAATGTAAAAGTGTCGAATACAAATGAATAAAGAATTACATATCATGTCCCATTGGAATCTACTTGCATTGATGTTAGACTGGGTCAGTTACTGTAGAATAATTAGGATTTGTATGCATCATTCCCTGAAGTTAGTTTTCAGTACTAGAAAACAAATATGTATTTCAGGTGGATGAATATTTCTGAATATTTTAATCAACTTTTCACAAGAATAATCTTGTGAAAAGTTGATTAAAAATCCACATACATGAACATAAATGAATTTAGAGAGTGTATATTTGACACATATATTTCATATTTTGAAAAATCTGGAGAGTGTACACACACACACACACAAACACACACACAAAACACACAGACATTAAAAAGTAGCAATATAAATGCCAATCGAAATTCATCAGTAAATATATATCATCCACAGATGCAAAAATATTTATTTTACTGAACATGAGTTTACGTATAATGTTGTTCTACTAGGACGCTCCTTATAGGTTGAATTTTCAGTTCCAACAGCATTTAGGAGGAGTGATCTCTTCTCACAATTTGTATCTGCCAAGTCAGCCACCTCACAAAGATGTACGTGTGATACCTGGTAGGATTCTATATATGCATATAAATATACAAGTGTGAATAGGCTAAAGAGAAAGGGAAACATGAATTCTCATATTTGTTAACTTTAAAAACACATGGAGATCTTTTTCTATTAAACATTGACTAGATTTATAACTCCTACCTTGTATAATGCAAAATGCAAGTCCAACTATACAACATGCCTCCAATGAACTGCTTGTATTTCTATAGGTTTGTGTTATTTTTCTCTATCATATTAGGATGAGTTGTCTGACTCTAGTATGTATGGGTTAGTGTCAGGGATTCAGTATTTCAAAAGGAAAATTGGAAATTGAATCCAATTTGTATGCAAATATATGCTACACAAATATCCTCCCACTCTCATCCAGAACAATGCCTTGAAATTACCTTCACCCCAAGTAAGACACAGTTAGAGGAGAATAGATAGAAAATCAGTGAATACATATCTGGAATGGAAAATGCTCAGGAGTTCACAACCTTGGAGGTTGTAGAGGAGTTTCCAAAAGTAAGGGACAGGGTAAACACTCCACAAACATGGAGCTCTGCTGGCCTAAAAACTTTTAGAGCAACTGCCTCTGAGTTTGGGAACGTGAAAAATATGTTGTTGTCAGGAGAATTGGCTTCCTTTGTAGTGAGACCATCAAAGCTGGGTCTGCCTCTATGTGATGTGGAGGACATGGTATCTTATTTTCCAATGAACATGAGGTAGCAGTGTTGATTTTCTTCTTTTTAGGTAAACTGTGGCCTCTGGGGGCTAAGTGTCTCCCCGTTGGACTGTGAAGCCATTTGGTCCTCCTCCACTTTTTGTGGGGTTTTTGCTGCTGAACTGGGAGTTTGGTATTTGCTTCATGAAATTCAAGGAGTTCAACTGAGACACAGTGCTGGAGGGAGTTCTGTCATGTGTGGTGGTTCAGAGTCTGCAGAAGAACGCACCAACCACGCTTTTATCCCTCAAAGCTTGCCACATTGCATCCTTGTCCATAGCAACCTGATTCTGAACATTGCCCTGAATCCTCTCCATATAACAAGATGCCTTTAATTACAAGGGTCTGCTGGCTGCTTCATGTAATCCACAAGCCATTTGGAAGTCAATGGAAGATCCACATTGCTCCAACACAGATGTTTTATCACACTCCTGCCCACCACAGCTCTAGGCCCACTTCTCAGCAGGCTGCAACTTTCTGGCACCTCTGTTCTACACAATTTTCATAAAACCCAGTCAAGCAAGGCACTGTCTGGTACATCCATGATCAGCAACAGGACATCCAAAGATTCTCCAGTGCCACCTGGTCATGGGAATTTCAAAAATTTCATGGTATTTATTTAGACATTTTTCAAGGATGAAGTTGGAGGCACTGTGGGTTTCAATTCATTCAGGAACCAGTAAATGGTGAGCAAGATTATTTCAATGAAAGCTCTGGAGAACCCTCACAGGCAAGGCTTCCCAAAGAATGGCCAAAAGGTCACATTAAGCCAGGCCCATTAAGGTCTACAATATGAGGTCCATGTGTGTTTTCACTCTCAACTATGTCTGCCAAGTCTTTCGAATGAAATCATGTGTTATCTTGGCTGAAATTCCCAGTGCTCTGTGGAAAGCTACTCTGGGGCTAGATCTCAGTTTCCAAGGGTGACTCTCATACATCGCCTCTTAAATCACAACACAATACATGGCAATACTTCTCTGAGATCAGTTCCTGAACTCAGTCTATAAGGGGAATCACACCAGAGTTCAAGCCCAGGTAGACCTTGTTATGTCTTCCAAGTGTCACACAAATATCCACAATTAAATCCAAAACACTTCCACATGGCACTCATCTTCTTCCATTTACACAATCATCATAATCTCTGGCTGGAGGTTTCCATGAGGGGTGCAGCCCAAGACAGTGTCCAATATAACCTCCCTTGCCCCTCATTTGCCTAAAATAAGGGTGGCCAGGACATCCTTCCAGTGAACCAAGAGTGATCAAATAGGCCTGCCATTAATATGGCACTGCTTCTCCAATTTGAGGCCGACTGACTGTGTGTTTTAGATTCTTTATGTGAATTGGAGTCTTGAGAAAAACCAAGCACTTATGGGCTAGCCTCTGCAGGATTTTGAGGAACACATTTGAACCAAATTATCACTATTCTCACATGATGGATGACAGGAACCTTACAGAGGAATGCGAGAGACTTCATCCACACTGACTGCTCTTTTGTCCATTTTGGTTTTGGATGCACACATGGGATCCTTCTTTAGATCCATCAGGTGCTGAGAATCTAAGCCACAGTCTCACACAGGGCCAAAAGGCTGATTCAGACACATCCCTTTCCAAAGCAATTAAGCAAAGAGCCACAGGTGATGCCCTTTCATTTCCATTTGAAAACTGTTTCTTTAGGCTCTACAATGGTGTGGCCTGAGGCAATGACCTTCCTGACATTCAGGGCATCAGAACAATTGGTGAGCAAAAGGCCCAAAGCAGGGTTTCTTCACTTAGAATTTCCTGGTCAAACTAATATCTGAGTTTTCTGAGATGCTCCCATTTCTTTCAGCTATCCAGTAAATGGCCATGTCACAGAGCTTGGAGGTGGTACATATTTTGGACAAAAAACCATGAGCCTATTCTGGAGAGTGGCCAGAATTCAGGAAGAAAAGAGGAACTTAGGAAGATTGTTGGAGTTGTCCACCCATAAGTCAAGCCGCAGTCCATTCATAAATTGGGCAAGTTGAGTCTAGACAGGACACATCCAATGATTCATTCTCTTTTCTAATATCTAAAACCACGGACACAGTGGGATACACAGACAAAGAAACACTGGCCTTGTCAAACGACTTACCAGAAACAGTTCACTCCAAACCAAACAAACCGCCTTTCCTACCTATTCTCAGAACATGAGACAAAATCTCAAACCCACACCCACACACACAAAGGAAGCTCCTTCCCCAAGTAGGTCTGTGACTATTGGGAGTGTCTTCTGACTGGTGGGCCAAACTATGTTCTGATGAAATCGCCTGTCCTGTGTCAGATATGGTCTCGTTGGCCAAATCTGTGAAGTTGTCACTAGCCAGCGGTGAGCCACTACCTGCTGTCTCAGGAAAGGCCCCTCTTCAGAGCTTTCCTTACATTTGTTCATCCTCACCTCAGTAGGTACCAAGAAAGACTGACTCTGTCCTTGGTAAATCCAAAAAATAAGACCACTGGGACTGGGACTGAGACTGGCTCTGGGTGCCTGGCTTCCCGGATTCCAAGTTCAGAGAGTTCCATCACCAAGGAAGTGAGGTGAGATTACTTCCTTCAGGAATTCTTTGAGGTCATTGCCTTGGCAACCACTTTGTCCTATGAGATGGAGGCTGCCCTTACTTCCTGTGACACTTTTACAAGTTAGAATGGTATATCAACCATAGGCACCCAGGAACAGCTCTCCACACATGCCTGGTTTGGTCTATCTTGTGTACATTAACAAGAGAGAGGCTTATTCAGACACAACCCTTCATCCTGGAAAGGTTGTTTGCGATGGAAGATGACATTTGCTCTCTCAGGTCCTTCATAGATGCCTACATCTTCTCCAGGGATCAAATTTGCATGGACATTTGAGGTTCTCAGCAGGAGGAAGATACCCTACATTCCTGTATTGTAAGACGAACTCTGTCCCTGCTCTTCTGCAAAGTTAGATTGAGGGAAGAGTGTATGGTTAGGGTTAATAACATGTTTGATTTGGGTTACGAATCATTGCGAAGGATGATTAATAGTATTGGGAACCTGCGATATTTATAAGATTATAGAGGTGAAATATAAGTATGGAAACAGAAATCTAGGTAAGATTTGAAGCCCAGAAGGGCATTAGGCCCTTGATTGGGATACTTAGCTTATAATTACGTTCTGCGCAGATGTCTCAGATAAATCGATAATCAATGGCATAGGACCTTACACCTTGGAAGATTGATTTTAGAAGAGAACATCCACTCAAATTGAGATAGTCGGTGGGATTAGGAAGGTAGTCAGTAGGTTTAGGAAATAGAGTGAGTATAGGACATGGAGCAAAAGTTCTGTAGCAATAGTGTTTTGGTTATAGAGTGAATGTAAATTTCAGCACATGTGAAGAGTCATTCACAATGATTAACTGGGGAAAATATGTAGAAAGGAAAATGTCAATACAGACCTTACGAAATTAGGCAATTATACAGTGAGTGATAGGATTAGACATTTTCAATAGGGTTGAGATTGAATACATAATCTTAGGAAGAAACAAATATGTCGTCACCAATAGGAATGACATTTGAAAGCATTAGGCAACCAGGACATTTATCGTTTTAGTAATCCATGTTCACTTTCCATTTAGTATTTGGTACAATCATAAGTGTGATTTTTGCATTTTGTGCCCAGAAAAATATTGTGATCAAATGTATATGTAGATCATAAGACATGAGTATTTCTTCCACGATTACTGGGAGCAATATTTGAAGACATATAAATTAGTATTGGGGGTACAAAGTGGTGTACCCTGTGTCTATGAATATAGAGATAATGCATGAATAGACCATACTGTGAATAAATATTATAACTGGTTCCACTTTAAATAATGGATTGAATTGATATCTGAAAATATATAGGAAATCATATATTGACATACAATCATTCACTCCAACCAGTTATATATCTAATGGTAATCTTAGGGTTATTGTTTATCATGAAGTGTGTGTGAGTTTTGTTTCAAAAGTGATTATGGAAATCGAAAATAATATGTTTGGAAAAAAGTCTCATGAAAAGACCAGTCAAGAAATATGGAGGAATCCATGTGTTCTGAAGCAGGAAGTGATTGAAAGTGAAACAAATGCCTATAAATTTTCTAAATTGTGAATGAAATATATATCCTGTTATGTGCATAAACTGTTGAAATAGTAATGTATCAGTGTTGAATAAAAGTGAAAGTCAAAATACACATCATGTCCAATAGGAATCTACTTGCATTGATGTTAAACTGGGTCAGTTACTGTAGAAATATTAGAATTGTGTGCATTATGCACCAAAGATAGTTTTTTTTATTTTTATTTATGGTTGTTCAAAACATTACATAGTTCTTGATATATCATATTTCACACTTTGATTCAAGTGGGTTATGAACTCCCATTTTTACCCTGTATACAGATTGCAGAATCACATCAGTTACACATCCATTGATTCACATATTGCCATACTAGTGTCTGTTGTATTCTGCTGACTTTCCTATCCTCTACTATCCCCCCTAGCCTCCCTGCCCCTCCCCACTTCTCTCTCTACTCCCTCTACTGTAATAAATTTCTCCCCCTTGTATTATTTTTCCCTTTCCCCTCAATTCCTCTTGTTTGTAATTTTGCATAACCCAGAGTGTCTCCTTCCAATTCCATGCAATTTCCCTTCTCCCTCCCTTCCACCTCTCATCCCTGTTTAATGTTAATCATCTTGTCATGCTCTTTGTCCCTATCTGTTCTTAGTTACTCTCCTTATATCAAAGATGACATTTGGCATTTGTTTTACAGGAATTGTGTAGCTTCACTTAGCATAATCCAGTCTAATGCCATCCATTTTCCTTCAAATTCTGTGATTTTTTCATTTCTCAATGCAGAGTAATAATCCATTGTGTGTTAATGCCACATTTTTTTTATCCATTATTCTATTGAAGGGCATCTAAGTTGGTTCCACAGTCTTGCTGTTGTGAATTGTGCTGCTATGAACATCGATGTAGCAGTGTCCCTGTAGCATGCTCTTTTTAGGTCTTTAGTGAATAGACCAAGAAGGGGAATAGCTGGGTCAAATGGTGCTTCCATTCCCAGCTTTCCAAGAAATCTCCATACTGCTTTCCCAATTGGCTGCACCAATTTGCAGTCCCACCAGCAATGTACAAGTGTACCTCTTTTCCCACATCCTTGCCAGCACTTCTTGTTGTTTGACTTTATAATGGCTGCCAATCTTACTGGAGTGAGATGGTATCTTAGGGTGGTTTTAATTTGCATTTCTCTGACTGCTGGAGATGGTGAGCATTTTTTCATGTACTTATTGATTGATTGTATGTCCTCATCTGAGGAGTGTCTGTTGAGGTCCTTGGACCATTTGTTGATTGGGTTATTTGTTATCTTATTGTCTAATTTTTTGAGTTCTTTGTATACTCTGGATATTAGGGCTCTCTCTGAAGTGTGAGTAGTAAAGATTTCTTCCCAGGATGTAGGCTCCATATTTACCTCTCTTATTGTTTCTTTTGCTGAGAAAAAATTTTTTAGTTGAGTAAGTCCCATTTGTTGATTCTAGTTATTAACTCTTGTACTATGGGTGTCCTATTGAGGAATCTGTAGCCCGACCCCACAGTATGTACATCGTAACCAAATTTTTCTTCTATCAGACAGTGTGTCTCTGATTTGATATCAAGCTCCTTGATCCATTTTGAGTTAACTTTTGTGCATGGTGAGAGAAAGGGATTCAGTTTCATTTTGTTACATATGGATTTTCAGTTTTCCCAACACCATTTGTTGAAGATGCTATCCTTCCTCCATTGCATGCTTTTAGCCCCTTTATCAAATATAAGATAGTTGTAGTTTTGTGGATTGGTTTCTGTGTCCTCTATTCTGTACCATTGGTCCACCTGCCTTTTTCGGTACCAGTACCATGCTATTTTTGTTACTATTTCTCTGTAGTATAGTTTGAAGTCTGGTATCGCTATACCACCTGATTCACACTTCATGCTTAGCATTGTTTTGCAATTCTGGGTCTTTTATTTTTTCATATGAATTTCATGATTGCTTTCTCTATTTCTACAAGAAAAGCCTTTGGGATTTTGATTGGCATTGGATTAACCCTATAGAGAACTTTTGGTAATATCGCCATTTTGATGATGTTAGTTCTGCCTATCCATGAACAGGGTATATTTTTACATCTTCTAAGATCTTCTTCTATTTCTCTCTTTAGGGTTCTGTAGTTTTCATTGTATAAGACTTTCACCTCTTTTGTTAGGTTGATTCCCATTTTTTTTTTTAGGATATTGTGAATGGAGTGGTTGTCCTCATTTCCATTTCAGAGGATTTGTCGCTGATATACAGGAATGCATTTGATTTATGCGTGTTGATTTTATATCCTTCCACTTTGCTGAATTCATTTATTAGCTCTATTAGTTTCTTTGTAGACCCTTTTGGGTCTGCTAGGTATAGAATCATGTCATCTGCAATAGTGATAATTTAAGTTATTATTTTCCTATTTATATGCCTTTAATTTCTTTCATCTGTCTAATTGCTCTGGCCAGTCTTTTGAGAACTATATTGAACAGAAGTGGTGAGAGCGGGCATTCCTGTCTTGTTCCAGATTTTGGAGGGAATGTCTTCAATTTTTCTCCATTAAGAATGACGCTAGCCTGCGGTTTAGCATAGATTGTTTTTACAATATTGAGGAATG